>NC_058409.1:115818686-116065884 GCF_002201575.2 Neomonachus schauinslandi
TCCTCTAGTTACTACTACTACTACTATAGATAGCTGTACTGCTACTACTACCACTCTAGCTATGCAGCTGCTGTTACTACTGGAGCCGCTGCTGTTACTTCTCCTCCTCCTGTTGCTGCTACTAGTACTTTCAGTATTACTGCATATTGCATTGGCAATAGAAGAAATGAGAAAACAGTCTACGAAATCTATTATCAAAAACTGTCAACTATTTTCTTTCAGTAGATTTTCACAGAGAGCTCACAGTTTTAAACCGTCGTGGCTTTATAACTTTCATGAACTTGTTTTTGAACACTGAAAACTGCTAATGATTCCGAAGATGGAATTATCTTCCATTGCTATTACCTTGTTCTGCAACCTTTAGCAAATAACTTCGCTGAGTCTATATAGACTGGAAATCTACATAGACAGTTCCCCTTATGAATAATGATCTCCTACTGGAATACTGGATTTGGAAACAGCTGGTAGTAGTATCTTCTTAGGCTGAATATCCTAATATAGTTTTTGAACACTTCCAAATGCTTCTCAAACCAAGGATGGTACAGCAAAAGCCTGTGTCCTAAGTGAGGCCATGTGGCACCTCTCTCTGCCGTTCACTAGGATAATCCTCCCTTGTTGAGCTTAGTGGAAACCAAAGTTATAAAAGTTGTAAAACTGCTCCTGAGAGCAACCACACCAGGACTATAAATTTGTTTTCCATAATGAAAAAAGTCTTCTTTCTGAATGAGTCACAACATTTGAAGATCCTCCCGCCATGAAATATAATAAATCTTTCTATGTTTGGAATGCAGAAGGTCAGGCTTTCATGTTCAAAATCTCCTTGAAGAAGAGGACGATGAGCAGCAAGCCTGGCTTATTTTTCTCACCATTTTCTGCAGGCACAGAAAGGAAGTCTGTGCTCCCCAGTGCCAGTTCCTAAGGGTCCTCTTCTGACGCAGTGGTGCTTTGGTGAAAACAGAATTCTGAAAATACTTGCTTGCTTCTAGCTCCATCTCCGTGCTCTGCCACCACATGCAGACGGTACAAATAATTCTGGAATGACTTTTTTAAAGGCTCTGACAAGGCTTTTACCTACACGTGTAATCCTGAGAATCGCATCTGTACCCCTGCTTCCCAAATAGACTCAGTTTTTACTCATCCCTGTCCATCAACTAGGCTGCTTTTTTGTTTTGTTTTGTTTTAGAATTTAAAACATAAGACTGTTTCATTCCTTGTTCTAAAATCATTTGTTTGTTGGAAGGGCTCATTTGTCACAACCCAGAGCTACAATGTAAATTGTGTCTAGATTTAAGAAAGCTGATTAGTTGGTCCAAAGCCCTGGATAATACAAATTGAGAGAGCATGAACTATTAATGTGGAAGACCTTAATACAAACAAGATGAGAACCGATTCCATCCTTGGAAAGGAATCAATGTGGACCTTTGAATTCACCCCAGAGGAGTGTATCAATGTTAAAATTCTGTTGTGTTTTTATGAAAAATGCCGAGGAATGAGCCTTCATTAACTTACAGAATAAATTAGCTAAAGGTTTTAAATTGGGCCTTCTTACTTTGGTTTACAGTGGGCCACTGTGGGCTACAAAAGGGTGTCATTCTATTTCAGTTGTCCCTTTCAGTTGTCTTCAAATTTGAAAGCTGGGCATCTGTCTAGCTGATATTCGTATTGTCTGTATTGTAGGTTCTCTGCTCAATCTTTTGCCTCATGGCTTTTCTTACCTTCCACAAGTTTCTTATATTTCTAGTTGTTTTGAATACCCTATACCCCACCCCATAACCCATCAATAAACCAATGGGTCGTGCACTAGTGCATTTTAAAATACAAGACACTCTTTGAATGGAAAGTGAGTTCTGGCAATGAAACTTGTACAGTTCCTTCACATCATTTTGTATGTCCGGTCATCTTAAACTTCAGTTACCTAAAGCCAACGAATGACAAGCATAGTCAAGAGTTTTTCTGACCTCTCCCAAGGTGATGCCATCATTTTCCAAAAATGAAAAAAAAAATAATAAGAAGAAAGGTGTTATGGCCATAAATTTTTAGTACTGGAGCAATATGCTCTCCAGAATTTTGCTAAAATGAAGTTAAAAAGCTATTAAAATTATGCTATGGTAATATTTCAGTATTCTGTCTTTCAAGTAACCAGTTGGATGTCTTCCTTGACTTATAGAATATGAATAAAGATAACACAGCACATAGAGCATGAGTTATTTGTACAATTAAATTTTGTAACGGCCACGGAAAGAGGTGCACAAACCTGCTATTTGGCATTCATTAAGTGATAAGTTACTAAAGTCCTCTTTCATATATTTAATATTCATCTCGACAGAGCTCTCCTTTCCATTTGTTTGACTGCATTTTACATAGAGTTTGCAGGCTGACTAAATAAGTGGTTTGGTTTAACATCCCAGAGAAAGCCTCTCGGCTCTGTTGGTTCAGAGCAGTACATTACTCTTCTGTTCTCTAAGGAGCAAGCTTATTAATAAAGAAGGACATATTCATTAATTTGCTTATTCAACAGATTCTTAGTGGGCACTTCATACGGTCAGAGCCCTGGGAAAGCGGCAGAATGGGAAGATACTTAAAACATCTTTTTCCATAATGTAAAAATAATTATGATTTTAATTCTGACTCATACATTCTAACTATTCCAATCAGTATTGTCTTGCTGAAAGTGCACTTCATCTGAAAAGTGCAAACTGTAGAACAAGACTATGGATATAGCATGTGTAATATGAGTGGTGCCATGATAAGTTTTGAAGTCGCTCAGAGGAGAAATGAGTTCTATTAAGGAAAACATTTGTGTAGAGGATGGTGCTTATGGATCAGTAGAATTTCTATTTCTCATGAAGATAATGGTGGGGGGTGTGCAGTCAAAACTCAAGAATTTGCATGTGGAAGAAGATCAAGCCATTCAAATCATATTACTTCAAGTCTTATAATAGACATTGCACTATTTGGAAACGGATAAAATGACTGAATTATTTGTGCCTAAGAACATAGATATTACCGTTTTGATGAGCATACATATGGCTATTCAAATTTGTTTTTATAGATACCCAGCTGGCTTTATGCTACTGGAGCAAAAAACACTAAATGTGTTCAAGTTGGTTATTTTTAACATACAGTGTCAATTATGCTACTCAGTTATACAGACAATTAGAAAGCTCCCAAGCTTAAAAATAAATTTAGTGCAGTCATCCATGAATACTCAAACTCAATTTAACACATGATGCTATTCAACAAGAAAAACCTACTCAGAAAAGTTCTGGTCAATAAGTGCCAATTTTGCCAGTAAATATGCAAACTATTGTACCTTCTATTCCTACTCTGATATTTTCAGCCAGGAAGAGTTTTTGAATGGGCTAGGAATCAACCTCTTCTTTTCTGCAGCCACCACCTCACATCACAGATTTCATTTATTTACTTATTTGAAAAATTTTTATTGTTTTTTATTTTAATTTCAGTATAGTTAACATACTGTGTTATATTATCTTCAGGTGTACAATATAGTGATTCAACAATTCTATACATCATACATCAGTGCTTGTCATGATTAATGTACTCTTCATCCCTTTGACCTATCTCATCCATCCCTCCACCTACCTCCCCTCTGATATGCTTTATTTTATTTTATTTTTTAAAGATTTTATTTATTTATTTGAGAGAGAGTGTGAGCACATGCACACACACAGGAGCAGGGGGAGGGGAAGAGGCAGAGGGAGAAGCAGACTCCCAGCTGAGCAGGGAGTCCAAAGCAGGGCTGATGCCAGGACCCCCAGGTCATGCCTTAGCTGAAGGCAGACACTTAATGGCTGAGCCACCCAGGGGCCCCTGATATGCTTTATTTTAAATGAGTACTCTTGGTTAAAGTTATTTTTCTTTTCAACAAGAACAGTTTTTCCTTGAAGCTTCACTTAAAAATACATGGTTCTAAAGACATATATAAAACATTCCATCCAAGAAAAATAGAATACAAATTTTCTTCAAATACACACAGAAGAATCCCTTGGTTAAATCACATAAAGAGATATAACAAATAGTACAAATTTAAGAAGACTGAAATCATACCAAGTATATTTTCCAACCACAATGGTATAAAACTAAAGATCAACGATAAAACAAAGCTGGAATATCTACAATGTAAATATTAAATATTTAGTATGTAAATATTAACACACTACTGCACAAGCAATGGGCTGAATAGGAAATCAAATAGCAAATCAAAATATGCCTCAAGACAAAAGAAAAAGAAAACACACTATTCCAAAACCTATGGGTTGTAGCAAAAGCAGATGTTAGAGTGAAATTTATGCTATAAATGCTTGTATTAAGAAAAAAAGTTCAAATAAACAACTTAACATTACACCACAAGGAACTAAAAAAAGAAGAAACCTAGCTGAAATTTAGTACAGGAAGGAAATAACAAAGAAAAATCAGAAATAAATAAAATAGAGATCAGAATAAATAATAACATAGCATTGAAAATAATGACCAGTTTTTCCAAAGAAATAAACAAAATTTGCAATGCTTTAACTACATTAACTAAGAAAAAAAAAAGAGAGGACTCAAAAACCGAAATGAGAAAAGCCAGTACTACCCAGATACCAAAGCAGGATAAAAACAATACAAGAACAAAAAGTCTAGTTTGTCCAATATGAGTATTGCCACTCCTGACTTTCTTTTGCCATCCATTTGTGTAATAAATGTTTCTTCGCCACCTCACTTTCAATCTACAGGTGTCTTTAGGTCTAAAATGAGTCTCTTGTAGGTGACATACAGATGGGTCTTGTTTTTTGTTTTTTTTTTCCATTCTGACACCCTATGTCTTTTGATTGGAGCATTTAGTCCATTTATGTTCAAAGTAATTATTGATAGATTTATATTTATTGCCATTTTATTACTTGCTTTGTTGTTGTTTCTGGAGATTTTCTCTGATCCTTTCTTGTTTCTTTATTAAATAAAGACAAGAAAGGATAGCAGAATGTGTCCCTAATCTGGGAGAGGAAACAGACATCCAGATCCAGGAGGCACAGAGAACTACCTTCAAAATCAACAAAAGCAGGCCAACAACAAGACACATTGTAATTAAATTTGCAAGATATAATGATAAAGAAAAAGTCTTAAAAGCAGCAAGATGAAAGAAGTCCTTAACTTACAAGGGAAAACCCATAAGGCTAGCTGGAGATTTCTCAACAGAAACTGGGCAAGCCGGAAGGGAGTGGCATGATATATTCAAAGTGCTGTTGGGAAAAATCTGCAGCCAAGAATACTCTATCTGGCAAGGCTATCATTCACAATAGAAGGAGAGGTAAAGAATTTCCCAAACAAAAACTAAAAGGAGTTTGTGACCACTAAACCAGCCCTGCAAGAAATATTGATGGGGACTCTTAGAGTGCAAAGGACCAAAGTAACATCACAAATTTTAAAGATTTTATTTATTTACTTGAGAGAGAGAATGAGAGACAGAGAGCACGAGAGGGAAGAGAGTCAGAGGGAGAAGCAGACCCCCCCTGAGCAGGGAGCCCAATATGGGACTCGACCCCGGGACTCCAGGATCATAACCTGAGCTGAAGGCAGTCGCTCAACCAACTGAGCCACCCAGGAGCCCGTGACATCACAAATTTTAAAATACTATTTTCAGTGATTGGCAGTTAAGGTCTTTTGGGAAAAAAATGAAAAGGAACTATTGAATTGATCATGGATTGGCATCTACTCTGTTTCGAAGTACATGCCCATTGCTGCTGCTAAGTACATCACTGTTTCTTAGTTTCCAAGGCATCAAAATAAACTTCTCTGTGAAATTTTTAAGATTATATTCTTGGATTCTTTTATATCTCAGAGGAAAAGACTCACATAGTCTATGGTAAGTATTACCATTCATTGTTTCGACATTTTACAAATATTCATTGTCAGGAGTGGAAGGAGGGAGGTGGGCAAACATCTGAGCCCGGAGGCTCACCCAAGATTAGGAACACCTCATACATTAAGCTGTGACTCTGAGGTTTGCCCCCTCAGGAGAAGGTGGGTAGAAACAAGTTCACCACTTTTCCAGGTGAAATGCAAGCAACATTTCCTTGGCATTGAACTTTACACACTGAGAGGTTGTACAATACCAGCCAGGGGTCTTAGGAATTTGAAGCATTACTTCACATGACACAGGGGCCCATAAGATTCAAGCCATGACTTAGTTTAAAGTTCTCAGATTTAGACTTAGTCTAAAGATCTCAGCACAAGCCTGGGATGCCTTATAAAAGCAAACTTACAGAGGCAGTGTCGGATAACGGTTAACAATAGGATCTACCTAGGCAGACTCTTGTGATCAAGCCAGGGCTCCCCTTCTCACTACTAGTGAGGGCTTTTCCTCTTTTGCAAAATTGGGTTCATAATTAAAGCACTTTCATTATGAAACTGTTGTGATGATTAAATGAAATTACATATGCATAGTATTGAAAAGACTGCATGGCACATCTTATATGCTAAGTATTGATTGGTATTGCTGTCTCCTTTTGAGGAAGACCCCCTTCCTGCAGTTATCCATGAACACTCTCACTGTAGAAACCTTTACTGCAGGACTTGGTGAAAAGTCATCCTGATCATATTTAGTACACACATACATACGCATTATATCAGAAGATGCCAGCAGGAAATAAGACACAAAGTTAATAGTGGATATGCTCAGATTGTGCAATTAAAATCATTTTTACTTGTCTCTTTACACCTTTTAGTATTTCACAAAATATTTCAGGGTGCCTGTGTGGCTCAGTTGGTTAAGCATCTGCTTTTGGCTCAGGACTGGGATCTAGTCCCACATCGGGCTCCCTGCTCGGCGGGGAGTCTGCTTCTCCCTCTGCCCTTCACCCTATTTGTGCTCTCTCTCACTTGCACTCTCTCTCTCTCTCAAATAAAATCTTTAAAAAGACATTTCAATTTAATAGCAGGTAGGATGTTATTAAAATATTCAACCAATCCAGTGGGGGAAGAAAAAACTTTTTAGCTTTTCTATTTATAGATATGACTGTCGAATAGGATTAGTAATAAAAATAGGAGCTGACATTCATTAAGTATTTAGTGTGTGCTGTGTTCTAAGAGCTTAACAGGTACTAAATTACTTAATAATGCTCATTACAACATTATGAGGTGATGTAATGTTAAAGTTTTTGTTTTGAAAATAATTTTAGAGTCACAGCAAATTTGTAAAGATAATTTGGAGAGTTGCCCCATGACTTTGACACATCTGAAGAGCACTCATGACATTATTTGCAAATGTCCCTTGATTTGGGTTTGTCTGAGATTTTCTCATGATCAAACTGGGGTTATGGATTTTCGTGAAGTAACCTTCTCACCGAATTATATCAGAGGGTACCTGATATCAGTATGGCTTGTTACTAGTAATGATAAACTTGATCACTTGGTTAAGGTGGTTTGGGCCCAATTTCTCCTTTACAAAGTTACTATTTTTTTCATTTTTTAACTGTATTCTTTAGAAGTGAGTCACTGGATCCAGCCCACCACTCAAGGATGGTGGGGGACCAAAGGGGAATTAAACTCCACTTCCTGGAGGGAGGAGTATCAAAGAATAGGCTACTATGCTAATTAAAAAATATTTGTGAGAGGTGAGTGAGAAACTTGATTACCATCATCTACATTTTATTTACTTATTTATTTAACCTCAGTACACATGTACAGTAGCCCCACTGGGGAATGAATTTACTAAATGTTGTAGAGTGTTTACCTATAGGTCATTGTGTCAGTAGCTTTATAGAAATCAGTCAAAACAATGGTTTCCCAGGTTACTTAGGTCAGCTCCTTTTTCCTGCCTTTTCGGTAAGGTAACGTCATCCATACGTGACACACTCCTATCCTGAGATTCTTGACATCATGGTCGATGTTCGAATTTCTTACAGTTCAGTACACTCTGTGGTTTTGGCCTGTGCAGGGTTGCATCTCCCAATTAGCATGTTATACAACACAATCCCATCACCCTAAAATTTTCCATGTGTGACCCCTTTTGTAGTCAACACCCGCCCCCCAAGACCCTAACCCCTGCAATCACAGATCTGTGTTCTATCACATAGTCTGCCTTTTCCAGAGTGTCATAAAATTGCGATTATACAATTTGTAGCTTTTTGGTGTGGTTCCTTCCAATCTGCAAAATGAATTATAACAAAAAAACTTAATCTCTTCTTTCAAAAATAAATTGTTTAAAAAACAAGAGTAAGCAAAAGAAAACTTTTGCTATAGAGAGATTATCTTTAAAATATTTCAAATTATTTTTGGTTTTAATAATGAAAATGAGCTATTTCTAAATCATTCAAATCTATTCTTAAAGGACCTGAAAGTGGAATTTTTAAGCTTTTTAAATGGAGAGTTTTAGTGGGTTTTGAAAGCTTTCTTTAGACATATAAAAATTCATTAGCATTACCATGAACTTGAAAGAAAAACTGAGAGCAGAAAAGTCAAAAAGTTAGAGCCAATTACTTTTAAAAGTTATACTGTTTTTATAATTGAAAAAATGGGTTGTCCTACTTTAATAAATCTTATCAATGGTTTACAATCTTTCAGATCTATGTATCTTTTTTTTTAAAAGATTTTATTTATTTATTTGAGAGAGAGAATGAGAGAGAGCATGAGAGGGGGGAGGGTTAGAGGGAGAAGCAGACTCTCTGCCGAGCAGGGAGCCCGATGTGGGACTCGATCCAGGGACTCCAGGATCATGACCTGAGCCAAAGGCAGTCACTTAACCAACTGAGCCACCCAGGCACCCAGCTCTATGTATCTTTTAAAAGTAAATTTTACAGATATGTTAGCTATGAAGATAAAGTGCAGAAATGTACAGAACTTAGAATCAAGGTTTCCAACCCACCTTACCACAAAGTATTAAATCAAAATTTCAAAAACATAAAGCAATTATAATCATACTATTGCCACTATGTATCTTAGATCAGTAATTACAATTAAGAATTCTTTTAAAATGTTACTTAGTTTATATTTATTTTATCTAGCTAATGTAGATTCTTGGGTATCTTTTTTTTTAATGTTTTATTTATTTATTCATGAAAGTCAGACAGAGAGAGAGAGGCAGAGGCAGAGGGAGAAGCAGGCCTAGCAGGGAGCCCGATGCGGGACTCGATCCCAGGACCCTGGGATCATGACCTGAGCCGAAGGCAGACGCTTAACCATCTGAGCCACCCAGGTGCCCCTCTTGGGTATCTTTTTAAAGAAGACATCAAATTAGTAATATATGATAAATATATGTATTTTATAAAAGGTATATGGATATCTGGGAGTGATATGTTCTGAAGTTTTTCCTTCTTTTTTTATACTATTAAATGAGCTAATAAACAATGTCTGTAATCCACCACAATGGCATAAGCTTAATTATCTAGTATACCCTGTAGTCCTAAGAGTACAGTGGATACATATTTATATGCTACCTGTGAAATCCTCAGTGTAGAGTGTGACTCCTGTACTCATAGACATATTTTCTCTGCATTAAAAACAGGTGTGACTCAATAGGCAGAAATCATTAAAATCAGACAGCTGAAGTCACAGCATCTGGGGAAAATGGCAACAGCACTTCTCAGTGAAGGACCTCCCCATAGCAGAATGTCCCAGAAGAGCCCTTGAGAGTAGGGACGGATGGGTGCTATTTTGAAGCATTCAGAGAAACAAACAATCAGAAGCATTCAACTCTTTCCTCTTAAAAAATATCTTTCAATATCAATAAGAACAAACATCCTGACAAAGTTTCCCCTATAAAAATGTTTAAAGCTCAAAGAAGTTTATTTTAAGTCATTTAACAGCAGAATCTTTTCATATTTGATGACAGAGTTTCCGTTTGGGATTTGTGACATCAAAATACTGTTAATACAGCATTTGAATTTATTGGCTTTCTAGTCACCTCCTGAGCACTTACAGGTTCTTACTGTTATCTGATGAATCATTAGATTTGGAAGCAATCGATGTGAATGGGCTCTGACATACACTGCCCCAGAGAAGTAAGTATTGGCTTAATTAAGCACTGACTTGGGTGTGGGTGTTCACATCTTTTGGCTTCCAGGAGCATTTGGTGACAATGAGTTCTAATCAGTTTGCTTTTCATAGGAAATTATCCAGAGTGGTCCCGACGATATTAATGTTGAATCCTTTATTTGCATTGTACATAAGTATTATTCCTTCAATCCAGATTTAAAATAATAATAGCCTGGATTTAGGACCTGAAATTTTGAATTCTTCCTCTGCCATTATTTGCTAGGCCTCAGTGGGGAAATAAAATTGAACCAAATATTGGGCTGGATTCCTCTTCTTGTTCCCACGTTGAGATGACAACAGTTAGCCACAGTCAAAGATAGAAGGTCGTCTCTGAGGTTGGATTGACCTTGTGTGGGTGGAGGAGACCAAACTATTACCTCGGAGAAAAGATACAGTCTGTTTGGCAAATGTTTTTCCCTTGAAGGAATGGAGCAAACTTAAAACAGGGAATCATTTTATTCTTTTTTTTTTTTTTCTTGTGGGTTTTGCTTCCTAAAACTGACCTTACTTCACCTGTCAAGAAGCCCATTACCATGTAATACTGCTGGAAGATATTTAGCAATGTTTATCTCTGTATAGAATGCCACAAGACCTATTCTATAAGGTGCATCAATTAATGGATGACCTACTTCTCAAGACTTAAAGCCTGGTGATGGGTATTAAAGAGGGCATGTTCTGCATGCGCACTGGGTGTTAAACACAAACAATGAATCATGGAACACTACATCAAAAACTAATGATGTAATGCATGGTGATTAACATAACATAATAAAAAAAAGAGTTAAAGTCATAAAATTTTAAAAAGAATCATCATCACTTTCATCTCTTCTCTTTCTGCCATATCTCCACAAACTATTTTTTTTTAAATTTGACTCCATTCCTTACTTTTTATTCTTTCTCAAATGTTTAGAGTGCTTATCAGCTTTGGAGAATTAATGTGCATTTAAGAGCTTTGAGAAAAAACAACACTGGGGCACCTGGGTGGCTCAGTCGGTTAAGCATCTGCCTTTGGCTCAGGTCATGATCCCAGGGTCCTGGGATCGAGCCCCACATCGGGCTCCTGGCTCAGCGGGAATCCTGCTTCTCCCTCTCCCTCTGCCTCTCTCCTGACTCATGCTCTCTCTCTCCCTCTCTCTGTATCTCTGTGTCTCAAAAGAATAAATAAAATCTTTTTTAAAAAAAGAGAAAAAAACCACTTATTTCTATGTGTCCCCTGTTTTCCACAGTATTTCCTCAAGGCTGTGTTCTTATGGCGGTTAAACCAAAGTGGATAATGAAGTAGAAGGCGGTATCAGTTAGACTACCTGGCTTTATCTCTCAGCATTTGGCCTTGCAAATTTCTAAAGAAGCAATTACACAATTTATACCAAATTAGAGGAGGAGGGGAAGCTTGCTGGGCCACCCAAATATATTCACAAGACAAGAGAAATAATTATATAATCTGTCAATATTCTCCCCCATTATTTTTTTATCTTGTTACAGTTGAAAGTCCATCGTGCAAATTGTGGCTGCATTTTCTGGGTGCCACTAAATCAAATGGAATTTGGGGGTTTTATCAATAGAAAATGTGAGCAATTTCTTAAGTACTACAAAGGGGAGCAGTCATCTTTGTCAAGGGCCTAATTGATTAAGATCTAGTTCGGTACTTACAGTTTCAATAGACATAGGTCCAGTGAAAATCTATAATGAAAAAAGCAAGGAAGGGGGTTTCTGAGGTCAAAAAGTCAAATGAGTCCAAAAAAAGTGTGCCTACAGTATTCTGTTCTCTGAGATTCACAGTGTCGGTTAGCCTATTCAAGACTAACACATTCAAAAACACAATAGGTGATGATGATGATATATGATAGATAGATAGGGTAATAATTCTGTGGAATTGACTTTGGGAAATGGTGACCTTGTCACACACTAGGAAAGACCCCTCTGAATGATCCCCCCATATGGTCTCTGAGCAAATATACTTGGAATAGAGTTTTTACTAGAGTTGAATATACTACTCCATATTCCCAAACGAATGAGTTCTCTGTTTTCAAGTTGCAAGAATTAATTGTAAAATGTATTTGTCTCTATGTCTTCTCCATGTCCTGGAAAATGCAGTGCTCTCTCAACTACTGTAACATAGGACTTGTGCTTTAAATATATATTTATAGTATTATATAAAAGCAAATAATATCTACTTATATATTCTATATTATAATCTAATTTATCATTACATTCTATAGCACTCATAACTCAAAAAGAAGATTCAGAAAAATCCAAAGATAATAAATTTTGATTTGTTGAAGTTTTTTCAGATAATTTCTATATTATCATAAATTGCTTCACTCTGAGAAGTCACATACAATAAATTCTATTTCATTTTAGCTATTTGTCTTTATTCAGTCAAATGGGGGATTTGAAAATAATATTACTCAGAAGATCTCTATCTAGTATGAGCACTTTCATGAAAAATGATTGTGTTTTTAAAATTTTTTGATTCCCTTATGTGAAAGTAATTTAACAAATAAGGAAATCCAAAATTCTCTACAATACTACATTTTTTTTCAGCCTTGAAAGATGTAGTTCTGTTCTAACAACAAATGCTTTTTATAAACGTATCAGTATTTAACTCTTACGGCAAACTTATCAAATAAGCTGGGTCACATATTGCTAAGGATGACACATAGCATACCCAAACTTAAATGAATGCTATTGCTACGGTATTCTGTGCTTCGTTCCCTTTGCTTGCTCGCCAGAATCATGAAATAATAGAAGTGAGGTAGAGTCTACTTTGGACATGTGTCCCAATAACTGGGCTGAAACCTGGTCTTTGTTAAATGAAGATGACTGGATCAACATTTTGTAATGATATTATTTTACTAGATATGAACTTAAAGATGAGTGTAGACACCAAACTACAAAGGATATACACTGTGTTCCAATATAAATGTTCATTTCCTCTTTACTAAAGCATTGATAATCTTTAGATGAGTTGGCCAAGACAAATGTGTTCCTTGCCCATTCTCTTATTGTATTGTCCAAGTTTTGCTGATTGTCAGTATGTCCTATACTGTCTCCTCTGGGACTGACTCACTTACTTGTTTGGGAGCCATTACTTGCAGATTAGTCTCAAATTTTGCTAATGGATTGCTCAGAGATCTTCAATTATACAAAGCCATTAGGAATTGATTCCCATAGAAATTTGTCCCACCAATATCTCCACAGACTGCGAGGACCTGTCTATTCTGCCAACGTATGCCCTTTGTCACAAAAAATGCAGGCATCTAGGCTATGGTTATGGTTATATACCACTTCTTTTCTTAGCTAACAGTGCTGCCTAATTGGATTCCAAACTAAAAATAGGCCTCTCATTAATGGAATTATGGGTATGAGGGCAGTTCTTATGTGACACCATTAGCAGTTCCCAAGCTGCCAATGATCAGGATTTTCTTGTTTAATAATTTCCAGTCTGGTCTAACAATTTCCTGTGTAGGTTATACTATGATTGAGAAGATAACCATATTCTTCCATTTCCTAAGCAGCTACTTGTTGTAAGGGGGGGGGGGCACTTTTAAAAACTCTGGAAGTTCTATCAGCTTCACCACATTAGCACAACAAATGCTACAGGAGTGAGGCATGGGTTACTAATCCTTAATTCACAGAAGCAAATATTCAACACTTGACTTTCGCAAACCCTTTTTCTGCACAGTACACTTAATAAGATCGCTGGTATGTCCAGATGAATGGTCGGTATCATTATGTGTCCACTGGTTCTTTTACTAATCTGTAAACCCCTCCACCAGGCTTAACTCACTCGGAACTAAGTCACATAGCCATCTTATTCTCTTTGAAATTCTAACACAAAGCCCGGTGTTTCCTTCACAATTGATACAAGTGATACTTCACAATTGATACTTATAACAGGTGGTAAATATTTGCCATGTTTCAGTTTTCTCATCCTGTAGCTATTTGTAAACTCTTGGCCCTTGACACTATTAGCCCTTGTACACTGTTAGCCTTTGATGATGAAATCCATCCCCGAAAAGTCAAAATTGAGGAAAACATGCTAACAAACAATAACAAAACATGTTCAGAAACAAAATAATGCTTTAAGACCATGGAAGAGTTTTCACTGATACAGAAGAAAGTCACTTTTCAGCCCCATTATTTGAAATGAACATTTCTATTATCTCCATAAATATCTGATAGAATGAAACTTAAATGTGGGATTTGTAATAGAACTCTCTGACAATATCCTCTTATTCATATTAGAAAAGGACTGCCATAGGTAAGAACCAGTCCTCCTTCTTCAACCACTTGTGCACACTGAGGGCGTGGCAGAGTGGCTTCTATAGGTTCACTGCATTGATTTACAGATTGTCTCTTCAACTCCGGTAGCCAATTTTAACACGTATTATATGTTGGTCATCAGCACTATTCCTTCCTTTCTAAGCTTGTCCTTGTACTGCAGGGGCTGGAAGACTGGAAACGATGTTTTTCAGACTCACTCAATAGCAGGCTTCTGGTGTAGTTTCCATGTGCAAGATTTGGAAGGAGGACGAGAAATAGAACTATTAGTTTTCCAACAAGAGTTGGGGAGGTGTAAGAACTTTGGCAGTTAAACAAGAAGGGGGGTTGCCATGGCTTCCCTGCATCCACCTGCAAATCCCTCACTTCAAGGCTGCAGACAGCTGTAATCACTGGGGCATTTCCCTGCTGTTTTTGTAATTTTTTATTTCTGTACATTGATTTTATATCCTGTGACTTTACTGAATTCATATATCAGTTCTAGTAGTTTTTTGGCAGCGTCTTTAGGGTTTTATATATATATATATATAGTATCTTGTCATCTGCAAATAGGGAAGGTTGTACTTCTTCCTTACCAATTTGGTTGTCTTTTATTTCTCTTTGTTGTCTGATCGCTGTGGCAGTACTTCATTATTTCCTAAACATCAGTATTGGCTTTTCTGATCTAGTTCTCTCAAACTTCTGACAGATTTATATGTCTCAAATTCCCTATTTTAAGTCCCTTTCTGCTTGAAGTATGTTAGAGCAGTATCTATTTTTCCTAACCAAACCCTAACTTATAGAACACCTACAAAAACCAGGATCCAGACTCTCTATAATATCCAGCCCCCTTACCTGTGTCAGAACAAAAAACAGCCTCCTACTGTTAACTTACTTACAGGTTTATTTTCCCCTTAACAAACTGGCAGGTTGGCAAAAGACAGCCGGTATTGACAATATATTTTTAGAAGAAAAATTCTTCATATTTTGAATATTAGTCTTTGACTCTCTTGACAATAACATCCTTCCTGAACTCATTTTTAAAAAGATTTCTTCAGAAGTGCCTGGGTGGCTCAGTCAGTTAAGTGTCCGCCTTTGGCTCAGGTCATGATCCCAGGGTCCTGGGATCAAGCCCTGCATCAGGCTTCCCGCTCAGTGAGGAGCCTGCTTCTCCCTCTTCCCTCCCTCTGCTCATGCGCTCTCTCTCTCAAATAAATAAAATCTTTTTAAAAAGCCTTCTTCAATTTGCTATAAGTATATGTAATCACTGAAAACCTTCATGTCAACTACTATGAAGAAGTAATTACAAACAGAGCTTATAAGATATATTTTTTATAAGTTTGGAAGAATAAACGCATCATAAATATAATGTATGTATGTACTACATACACGTACAAGAAGCTGGAGAAGAGAAAGTGAGAAAGAGAGAGAAACAGGTCAAAAACCAAAAGTTCAGATGCAAGAGGGGTGCATTAATTAAGCAGAGAGCCTTACCGCACAAGACAGTGAGAAGATATCATCCACCTGGCGCTAGCATGAAGGTTATTGGTTGGTGTGGGGGGCATATGCTGAGTTCAGAGAAGAATCAGGTTTCGTGAGTTGAAGATGCAGAAGCAAATTATTCTATTTTCAGTTGTGAATTAATTGGACACTGTTTATACTCATCAGTTTATTAGTAGAGCTGAGTTACTTTATAATTCAAGTGTGAAAAATGTTTTCTTTAGAAAACAATGTCGGTCTTAAATTATTAATAAAAGATTCTTTCATGTAAATCTCTTGTACCCTGGGAGCAAATTAACTTTAGATCTTCAAAAGGTACTACTAATGTAAAATATCCCAGTCTAAGAAAGTTTGATATCTTCACTAGAAGGAAAAAAAGTATAGTTTTTTTCACAGATGAAAATTTTTGTATATCACCCATAAATTGATTTAGTTATGAGTTTTTAAAATGCCAATTATTAATAATTATTCTTTTTACTTTTAATTAGAGTAAGATCCTTTTGAACTGAGGATATTTCATGCCAGTATCTGTGACTCTAAGAGGAAACATAAGGTAATAGTTCACCAAATAGCTAACTAAAGTTCATACTTTTAAGACTCAGTAAAAAGGTTTATTCCTTTGGAATAACTTGATACACACACAGCAAAAGGAATAGATACAGGGAAACTTAGAATCTAATTTAATGCAGTATTTAATAGTTGGCCAATGCTTAAGTTATAGAAATAGTGTATAACAATATACAAGCTTATAGGAATTTAGTCCCAAGGATCATTTTATCTGTAGTTTAGAAAGTTATGTCCAGTATTTTTTTCTTTATATGTCACAGAGTTTGCTTCATTGACCTTAAGAAGAAAAAAACAACTCTGTATTTGTGGTCAGCCTGGTGAATTCAGAGCAAGACAAAAATGGGTTCTATATAGATAGCTACTAAACACTCACACGAAGATACATCTGTATATTTATTTAATAACTTAACAGTAATAATAAGCCTTTATGAAATATGAAGTAGCTTCTCTATTGCAATGAAGGTGCTTAAAACATTATGTGAATTTATAGGTATCAGTTTAAGCTCTACTGTTTATTCAAAAGAGAGAAGGTCTGAGATGACTTTTTGAATGTAATATTATCAATTGAAGGAGAAAATAAATCATGGTGGAAATTTCAATAATAAACTATTTAAAATTTCAAATAAAAAGAAAGACATATTTAAATAGTTTGATACACATACAAATTGGATTCAGCAATACATCTCTGTGTATATACATTTCAAAGCTATTTTGATCTCTCTCTTTTCCTCCCAGCATGTTATTTTATTTAACAACCATTTATACAGCACTGCCTATATGCCAGACACTCTTCAAAGTGCTTTACCAATATTAACTCATTTAATGATATGAGTTCTATTCAACTTTTAGTTTAATTATCCTACAATTATCTCTTTTCTTTCCTTCATGATTATAAAAGTAATAACCTGCTTCAGACATAATCTTAAACCCAACTGTGAGTTCATCATGGACTGCACCTTATATAATATTCCTTGCTATGTTATGATCTACTTATGTTGGTATCCATGAAATTTCTGCGTGTAGTTGACATTGCTGGGGCAGTCACTGAGTACTTATTTAAGTGGAGTACCAAGTCTATGGTTTGCACTTCTGCTAGTCCTTCCCTTGGTTATAGTTTTCCACCATCGCCCATTGCCCACCCCTAAATTATATGTAGTATATCAAAAAAATGTATCCATACCAACCTTTCCTAAAGCTCATCCTGCAGAACACACCAGTCTTGTGGGATTCTTTGATAAACAAAGAACAATTTAAAGATGGGGTAAGATTAGCAATGACTGTGTAAACTATTCTGTTAAAATGTGCATTCTAAATGCCATGAGAAATCTGGCTGTTCTAAACATAAGTGACTAAAATCTCCCTTCCCCATCTTGTTTTTAAATTAACACCTGTACAAATTCTGAACAATTAGTGCTCTGTAGAAGACATGTTGAACAACAATGGTCTATACCAGGGTTCAACAAAAAAGTTTGGCTTGTTGTTTACCCTTCTTTTTTTACCAGGACTATGGTGATGGCTTTACTTTTCAATATTCTATCGTCAGGACTTCCTGCTATGTGAGAAGTCATATATTTTACCTGATAAAAATGCAGCTGCAAAGCTCTAAATAAATCAGAAACTATTCTAAATACAGCCATTAATGCATGGCAGAGAATAGTCCAAGGTAAAATATAACTACTTAAGCATTTCATCCGGCTTGTGTTTTGTCCAGATCCACATATATCCCAAATACAAAAACAAAATAGAAGTTATTTATGACACTTTAAGTTGAGCCTGTGTCTAGACAGTATGCAATATAGGCAAATATGAAATCTCAGCTATATTACCACGTGATAATTGATCAGACAAATCAGTTGGCATATTGAATTACCTGTCATGACAGTCATAACAATACCCAGTTTAATTTACAATATCAGCTTAGGCATATCTTTTTCCTTTCCACAGTGAACTTGTATAACTTTGAAATACTTTCTATGTGATTAATGTGTTAAAAATTATTAAAACTTATCCTATCTAATTAAAATTTTTAATCACACTTTCATGAAAAAAACTATAGTTCCTTCTTCACATTAAATCACATCTAATTATTTGGTTTTTTGTAACATTTTTATTCTTGGCAAGGTATTCTCTGGTTCTGCATATAACTGACATGATAATCAATAATAATTAAGCAAAATAAAGCCCAAGCAAGAAGTAAATATTCTCCTTGAGAGGCAATAAATCTCATTGGAAAAATTACCAGCCTTACTGTCAAGAGGTGTAAGTTTATCACTAATTCTACTTTTAACATATTTATGTGACCTTTATTAAATAACTTAATTTCTTTATAACTTTAGTTTTCTCACCAATACAACGAAAAGATTCTTATACTTTGAAGACCTTCCTACATCTTAGATTCTATATTTCTTACATTGTTGAAGCACATATATTATAATAGAGCAAGAAGTTATGGATTTAACTTAAGAGATCCTGAGATATTGGCCAAATACAAATAGTTTAATATTGTTATTAGTTTAATTAGAAAGTGAGGTTTAGAGCTCAAATTTACTTTTATAGCATTCTTTCTCCCTCCTTCTATCTCTGTCTCTGTCTCTCTTTTTCATTCTCTCTCTCTCACTCCTTAACAAAATGACATTATACTAAAGACATTATTCTGAAACTTAATTTTTTCCTCCCAGTTAGCTATGTATGCATGGATATTCTTTCTGTTTAGCATGTAAATATTTACCTCATTCTTTGTGATACAAACATAATGATCCATAATACTGATTTATCATTGCCTTTTGATGGGCATTCAGATTTAGATTTTTTTCCCAATTTGTTGCAATTATAAGCAAGCTGTGATTCCTGTGTATCTCTAGAAGGATCAGCACTGGCACTTTTACTTTAATAAAAGTGATCTTTAGAAATTATACTGCTGAGACAAGGCAGATGCATGCTTTATATTTTAATGGATAACATCTAATCTTTCCAAAAACATAACAGGAATTCACACTCTTATCAAAGTCTCATGTGTCATTTTGAGGGCAGGAAGCTGATAGGAGTTGAGGTTGGAGTGGTGACATGGTCTATTTTTCATTTTTAAAAGATGACCAGCAGTATCGAGGAGGTGCACTAAAATCGAGACAGACTAAAGCCAAAAAGAACCATGAAGAAGTCATTGCAGGGTCTGAGTATAAAATAAAGGTCCGAACTAGGAATGATCGTAGAGCACAGCCATGGGGTAGCGCTCCAGATGGATGTGCACTAAAGTTGACTGTTAGGTCATAAAAAAAGACCAGTATTTTAAAGTTACATTGAAATGAATTCAGTGTAGGGCACCTGGGTGGCTCAGTTGGTTAAGCAACTGCCTTCGGCTCAGGTCATGATCCTGGAGTCCCAGGATCGAGTCCCACATCAGGCTCCCTGCTGAGCAGGGAGTCTGCTTCTCCGTCTGGCCCTCTTCCCTCTTGTGCTCTCTATCTCTCATTCTCTCTCTCTCAAATAAATAAATAAAATCTTTAAAAAAAAAGAAATGAATTCAGTGTATTCAGCTTTCATCTTTTTACTCATTCCCTCAACAAATATTTATTGAGCACCTACAATATGCCAAACACAATTTACTCTAAGCTCCAAGGTGACACCATTGAACAAAGTCCCTGTCTTTAAGAAGCTTAATTTCTACTGAAAAGCAAAAGACCAAAAAAACCCCAAAAAAACAAAAAAACAAATAAGGTAGTAATTGCATCAAAGAAAAATAGAGTAGATAAGGGAAAGAGAGAGTACTAGCCTTGGAGACTGGAGCATTTTAAATGAGGTGATCAGGCAAAGTCTTTCAAACAGAATAAAATTAATGCATAGATCTAAAGAAAATAAAATTCTTTAAAAAAATAAATAAATAAGGGGTGCCTGGGTGGCTCAGTCATAAGCGTCTGCCTTTAGCTCAGGTCATGGTCCCAGGGTCCTGGGATCAAGCCCTGAGTAGGGCTCCCTGCTTAGCGGGGAGCCTGCTTCTCCCTCTGTCCCTCGCCCTTCTTGTGCTCTCTCTCTCTCTCTCTCTTAAATAAATAAATAAAATCTTTTTAATAAAATAAAGAAAATAAAATCGAAAACAATATATGCATAAAACTACTATGTTTTCAGTAAATGAAACGATAGTGATAGAAAACCTTATTGGATTTAGAGTTCTAATAATCTAAAGATAAGAAAAGATGATTAACTGGGAAAATTTTGGCACAATACACAACGGGAATGTTTGGGAAATTAAAACAATAATGGATAATTTCAGACTCTGTTATTTAAAAATGCATCCAGTTAAATTTATTAGGCTTTTGTCATAAGAAATGATCTTTGGGCAAATTAATAAATGACCCCATTAGAACTGAGTTTATGAATCTGCTTACAAAAGCAAATGCTTTTGAAAATTACAGCCAGCTCATTAAAACAACGATGGCCAACGTAGAGTGCACTGAAGAGTTCTTGGTTGCTTTGCAGTGATTCTGTGTGTCCCTGCCCTTGTGGGGACGTCCTTTTCTTCCTCTTGGGTTATTTGGGTAGAGCTGCTTCTGTTCTAAATTCATATTGCATAACCGATTTCATAATGTTATTCTGTGCCCTCTGTGGTCCTTGTTGCATAGGTAATCAGGGGTTTTTTTGTTTTTTATTTTTTTTATTTTTTTTAAAGATTTTATTTATTTATTTGAGACAGAGAGAATGAGAGAGAGCGGGTACATGAGAGGGGGGAGGGTCAGAGGGAGAAGCAGACTCCCTGCCAAGCAGGGAGTCCGATGCGGGACTCGATCCAGGGACTCCAGGATCATGACCTGAGCCGAAGGCAGTCGCTTAACCAACTGAGCCACCCAGGCGCCCATAATCAGGGTTTTATTTAGAGGGTGTAATACAACAGATAGGACATTCATTTTTACGCTCTGAAATCTAAGCCTCCGGAGGGTTGATTGTTCAGATTTGTTTAGTTTTCCATAGCCTCGAAAGTAAGAGTTAACAATACAGTTGGAAAATGAGCATAATTAAGCCAGTGAAGAAACATGATTATTTTAACTCTAATACCTATTTTCTTATCATCTTGGAAAATTTTGGATGAGACATTCCAGTTTGTTGTCTTAGCAAACTGACTACCATTGCTTTTTTACCTTATTGGAGAGTTTATCTCTTCAGGTATGTGTGTGATTGATAAATTTATTCATTTCACTGATTAAAGCTTATTTGGAGAGCTTATTTTGCCAGGTTTTAATGTTAATCAGCTTCTGAAGAATACCAGCTAGCCATGTGCCACACAAACAAATAAGGCATAGGAAAAAGAGAAGTGGACTTATAAGATATATTCAATAGTAATTGAGTAAGGAATCTAGTTAGAAATTGAAATTTATAGGTAAATTTTAATCAGTTTCAGATTTTTTAATTTATTTTTGTGAGAGAGAGAGAGAAAGAGCACAAGTCGGGGGAGGGGCAGAGGGAGAAGCAGACTCCCCGCTGAGCAGGGAGCCCCATGCAGGGCTCGATCCCAGGGCCGTGGGATCATTACCTGAGCTGAAGACAGATGCTTAACCAACTGAGCTACCCAGGTGCCCTTAAATCAGCTTTTAATTAAATCTTTCTAAGCCACAGATATGTAAAAATGAGTATATTACGTAGAGATAACATTTTAACCATACTTACTCATATTTATGTGACTGCCCATATATTTTGCTCTCTAGAAAATAATATTTATTACTAAAATATTTTTGTTCTGAACAACTATCTGTTCTGTATGAGTTTCATTTTTTCTTTCTTATATTACTTCTTATATTATTTTGTAATTTTTTTATGGGCTTAGACATCATTTCAACTTTCTCCCTCCACAGCATTTTCAAACACCTCTCACTTTCTACTTTCTAAAAGTTTCAGGTAATAATAGCATCCATGCTGTGTGTTAAAGATATCTAATAGTGTAAACAATGACACACAATGTGCAAACCATCTTCAGCGTAAATCCACTGTAGAAATAATACTGTATTTTCTTTCATCTTGAAGGTATGTATAACACAAAATAGCTGCCTCATAAAATTTTGCCGTACATGTCAAAATCCACATTAAAAACCCAAAACCAATCTGACCTTAATATTTACCTCATGAATATTCATAAAGAGGAATGTCTTTGAATATGATACTCTCTCATTTTTGATCGACTGTGTGTGGAGTCCCATCCATGGTTATTTTTCATAATGTTATTTGCCTCAAGTGACGAAAGTTTGAGTTTTTTACATAAAGCAGAAAGTAATGATAAATGCAATATATATTTTTATATTAAAATGGGTGGGATTTCCAAGTGCCAAAGGCAGAAAGCTTTAATTAAAACACTTGTACTTTGAGAGAAGAGAAAAAAATAATCTACATTTTTTTTTTAAGATTTTATTTATTTATTTGACAGAGAGAGACACAGCGAGAGAGGGAACACAAGCAGGGGGAGTGGGAGAGGGAGAAGCAGGCTCCACGCAGAGCCGGGAGCCCGATGCGGGACTCAATCCCAGGACCCTGGGATCATGACCTGAGCCGAAGGCAGTCGCTCAACCAACTGAGCCACCCAGGTGCCCTACATTTTTTTTAAAGGAGGAAAATAACAAAGAAATAATATCCTGAATTAAATATTAAAATTATCAAGTAAATATTATTCTGCTTATGATAGAAAATATCCAATAAATAGTTTTTGAATTAAGCTTCTGCACTAGACTGTGAATCATAGGTTTTAATTAACTGTATCGCAATTGTTCATTAATAAAGATAAGACTGAAGATTGGTATAGGTGAGGGAAAACATCTTGCTAATTATCTGGAAACAAAGAATTTTACAACTGGGTGAGAGGAGTTTGGACCACATCTTGTCCAGTACTTATTTTATATTAAGTAACTTATTGTGTTGTGATGGTTCTCAAAAAGGCTTATTTTTGTACCTTAAATAAGGATACTTAACTTCTTCAAGTCACAAAATTACAAATTCAGAATCTTTTAAAACTAGTCCTTGTGTCTAGTTTGTCTGTCTACTTGTGTGCTAGCAGTCAGCTAAGCATCTACCATTGTTCAGTCAGCAGTACAAATTCATAACAAAAGGAGATTGGAATAATAACTTAGAGATACAATATTTAGTAATTAAGACTGTAAGTAAAATTTACTGAAGACTTATATGAAACAGATACTGCTACTTAGAACTAAAATCTGTATGAAGTTGGGATGGCTGGGTGGCTCAGTAGGTTAAATGTCTGCCTTTGGCTCTGGTCATGATCCCAGGGTCTTGGAATCGAGTCCCACATTGGGCTCCCTGCTCAGTGGGGAACCTGCTTCTCCCTCTCCCTGCTCCCCCCCTTTGCTCATACTCTCTTTGATATCTATCTCTCAAATAAATAAAAAAAATCTTTAAAATCTATACAAAGTTTATACTCATTTATGCTCATTATATTCATTAAGTTTTGGTGGAGCTGCCAGTTGGCCCTCCCTCAGAGGATACCAATTACCTATTTGACATCACTAGGTTTGTGTCTCTGTCTTCCATCCAGTAAGAATTGAAGTGCATAGACATTGAGGCTATGGAATCACACAGACCTAGGTTGGATTATGATTATGTCACATATTACTTGGGTATTCTTCATTAAGTGCCAAATGCTATGAGTCTCAATTACTCATTGAAAAAATAACGATAATAACCTACCCTGCCAGGAATTCTGTGAGGATAAATGACGGTAATTGATACCAAAAGCTCAGGAATCAGACAGGCATTACTTCATAGCAAACTAAACAGATTCAAATAGTTCTTTTTATAATAATTACTGTTAAACTTACCCTTTACCATCTTGAAAGGAAATGCACCCACACACTCACACATCCATACACACACAGTTAAAGACAACAAAAACAAAAACACAAATAAAAAATGATGCCCCTAATTACAGTGCAAAAGAAAAATAAAGGAACTATATTATAAAGTATGTATTTTAATATTTAAATGCTCACCTAGGACTATGACTGCTACGGACTGAATTGTGTCATCCAAACTCCACCTCCACAAACACAGTGGCTATACTTGAAGACAGGCGTTTAGGAGGTAGCTTACATTAAATCAGGTCATGGAAGCGGGGTCCTAATCTGATAGAACTGGCGCACTTCTCAGAGCAAGGAGACCTCTCTCTCCATGCCATTTGAGGACACAGTGGGAAGGTGGCCATCTATGAGGCAGGAAGGGAGTTCTCACAAAAAATTGGCCATGCTGGCAGCTTGATCTTGGACGTCTAGCCTCCAGAGCTGTGAGAAAATAAATTTCTTTGTTTAAGCCACCAAGTCTATGGTATTTTGTTATGGGACCTTAAGCTAAGACACTACCCTGGAAAACACGGTAAAATAGTCATATGCTTGCAGATGGAATTATCCTAAGTGGGGGACTGTAATTACAAAGCACTAGGGGTGCGGCGTATTGGTCACTCCAATGGCCCAGGAATGTCTGTGTGATGATTTTCTGCTCTGAATGTCAATGGTGTCCCCCATCATTGCAATAAGAAAAACTGCCCCCCTCAAAATTTGCAAAATACTATCTGAAGGGTGGTAGTGTGCCTATGGAGAACCACTGACAAACATACTTTAAACAACATAGGTTTTGGAATTATGTGGAATACATATTATTTTCAAGTGCCCATGAAACATTTCCCAGGATAAACCATATGTTAGGCCATATCAGAGGCTTCAAAAAAATTTAAAAAGATTGAAATAATATAAAATAGGTTATCTCAGCACAAAAAATAAAATTAGAAATCAATACAAGAAGTAAATTTGAGAAATTCACACATATGTGGAAATTAAACAACATGGTTCTAAATAACCAATAAAGAATACTTCTCAAGGGAAATTAGAAAATATTTGGGACAAATGAAAATGAAAACACGTGATACCAAAATTTATGAAATGCAGCAAAAGCAGCGCTTAAAAGGAAGTTGATAGCTGTAAATGTCTGTTTTTACACAGAAGACCTCAAGTCAGCAAGTTAACCTATCACTTTAATAAACTAAAAAAACAAAAAAGAGAGAGTGAGAGAGAAAACAAAATAAAGCAAGCAGAAGGCAGAGAAAATTAAGATTTATGTAATAATAAATAGAACATTAAAAATGAAATTCAACAAAACCAAAGTTGTTTTTATTGCAGATATATATATTTTTAAAGATTTTATTTATTTATTTGTCAGAGAGAGAGAGGGCAAAAGCAGGGGGCACAGCAGACAGAGGAAGAAGCAGGCTGCCCGCTGAGCAAGGAGCCCGATTTGGGACTCGATCCCAGGACCCTGGGATCGTGACCTGAGCCGAAGGCAGACGCTTAACCGACTGAGCCACCCAGGCATCCCAAAGATATATACATTTTTGAAGATTTTATTTATTTATTTGAGAGAGAGAGAAAAAATGAGCACGAGTGGGGAGAGGAGCAGAGGGAGAGGTACAAGCAGACTCCTCTCTAATGTTGGGGCTCATTGCAGGGCTCATGGCCGGGTCCCACACAGGGCTCCACCTGGGGCTCAAACCCAGGACTCTGAGATCACATCTGAGCCAAAGACAGACGCTTAACCAACTGAGCCACCCTGGCACCCCAAGATATTTTTTTAAATAACGAACTGTTGTCTAGACTAACCAAGGAAATAAAGAATCAAATTACTAAAATCAGGAATGAAAAAGGAGAAATCAATACCAATCTTACAGATATAAAAAGTATTTTGAGTGAATACTATGAACAATCATTTTGTCAATATATTAGATAACCTACCTGAAATGAACAAATTTCTAGAAAGACACAAACTATGGAAAGTGACCCAACAAGAAATAAGAAAACCGTGTAGACCTATAACAAGAGACTGAGTTATTAATCAAAAAACTTCCCATGAAGAAAAACCTAGGTCCAAATAACTCCACTATTGAATTTTATTAAACATTTAAAGAAAAATGAACCCCATGCTTTTACAAACTCTAAAAAAATAGATTGAGAGGAAACACTACCCCAATAATTCTATGATTGTTTGTATTACTGTGACACTAAAACCAAAGATATCACAAGAAAAGAAAATTATAGACCAATATCCATTATGAATATAGATGCAAAAATTCTTAACTAAATATGGTCAAATCAAATCCATCTCTATATAACAAAGCACTATACATCATGATCAAGTGGGATTTATCCTAGAAATCCAAGGTTAATATAACATACGGAAATCAATTAATGTAATATATCATATTAATAGAATAAAGGAAGAAAAAACACATAGATTTCTCAATAGATTCAGAATAATCATATGACAAAGTCTAGCATGGTTCCATGATAAAAACCCTCAGTAATTCAGGAATAAAAGACAACATCTTCAACCTGATAAGATCATCAATGACAAAGCCATAGCTAATATCATACTTAATGGTAAAGGTTGAACACTTTCCCTCTGGGATCAAGCACAAGATGAAGATCCATTCTTGCCACTTATATTAAACATTGTTTTGGAGGTTATATTCAGAAAAAAACAGGAGGCAAAGGAATCCTGATTAGAAAGGAATAAGTAAAAACACCTCTCTTTGAAGAGGTCATGATTTTGTATACAGAAATCTATTTTAAAGTATTAGAACTAGGGATACCTGTGTGGCTCAGTCAGTTAAGCATCTGTCTTCAGCTCAGGTCATGATCCCAGGGTTCTGGGATCGAGCCCCGCATCAGGCTCCCTGTTCGGTGGGAAGCCTGCTTCTCCCTCTGCTTGCTGCTCCCCCTGCTTGTGCTCATTCTCACTCTCTCTGACAGATAAATAAAATCTTTAAAAAATAAATAAATAAAGTATTGGAACTAATAAATGAATTTAACAATTCAGGGTACAATATCAGTATACAAAAATCCATTGTATTTCTATGTACTTGCAATGACTAATCTGGAAAATTAAAGAAATAATTCATTTTCTAATAGCGTCAAAAAAATACTTAGGGTTAAATTTAAAAAGGGAAACACATACTACACTGAAAACTGCGAAACACCACTGAAGGAAATTAAAGACCTAAATAAATGAAAAGATATTTCATGTTCATGGATTGGAAAACTTAATATTATTAATATGGTAATGACCTACAGATTCAGCCCAGTCCCTGTTGAAACCTAGCTGCCTTTCTGCAGAAAATTAACATGCTGCTCCAAAATTCATACAGAAATGCAAGGGATCGGGGCACCTGGCTGGCTCAGTGGGTTAAGCAATTGCCTTCGGCTCAGGTCCTGGGATTGAGCAGGCCTTGGGCTCCCCACTGAGTGGGGAGTCTGCACTCTGTCCCTCTGCCACCCCCCAACTCGTGCTCTCTGTCTCTGTCTCTCAAATAAATAAATAAAATCTTAAAAAAAAAATAAAAGAAATGCAAGGGATCGAAGTAGTCAAAAAAACCTTGAAAAGGAAGAATAAATTTGGAGTATTCACACTTCCCAATTTCAAAATTTACTATAAAGCTACAGTAATCTAGACAGAGTAGTATTGGCCTAAGGGTAAACATACAGATCAATGAGAGACTCTTAACTATAAGAAACAAACTGAGGGTTGCTGGAGGGGAAGGGGGGAAAGGATGGGGTAATTAATTGGGTAATGGGCATTAAGGAGGGCACGTGATGTGATGACCACTGGGGATTATACGCAACTGATAAATTATTGAGCACTACATCTGAAACTAATGATGTACTATACATTGGCTAATTGAATTTAAATTTAAAAAAATTTTAAAAACATACGAATCAATATAATAGAATTGACAGTCCAGAAATAAACCATTACATTTATGGTAAATTGATTTTCCACGATGGTGCCAAAAAAATTAATGTGGAAATAACAGTATTATCAGCAAAAAATGCTGGGACAACTGCATACCCACTTGCAATAAAATGGAGTTAGATCCTTGTCTCACACTATATCCAAAGAGTAACTTAAAATGGATCATAGACTTAAATAAAAGAGCTAAGACTATTAAACTGTCAGAAGAAAACAGGCATAAATTTCATGCCCTTGGTTTTTTAGATATGACACCAAAAACACAAGTGACAAAAAAAATAGATCAGACTTCATCAAATTAAAAATTTGTGCATCAAAGGATACCATCAAGGAAGTAAAAAGACAAGCTAAAAAATGGAACAAGGGGTGCCTGGGTGGCTCAGTCGTTAAGCGTCTGCCTTCAGCTCAGGTCATGATCTCGGGGTCCTGGGATCAAGCCCCGCGTCGGGGTCCCTGCTCTGCGGGGAGTCTGCTTCTCCCTCTCCCACTCCCCTCAGCTTGTGTTCTCTTTCTGGCTGTCTCTCTCTGTCAAATAAATAAAATCTTAAAAAAAAAAAAAGGAACAAAATAGTTGCAAATTGTGTATCTGAGAAAGGTCTAGTATCCGACTTACAGGAAGGACTCTCAAAACTCAACAGCATTAGAATTTTAGCAATGCGGCAGGTGACCGTGGTCTGAGATGGCCAAAGAAAGAATCACATAACAATGGTGCCTGGGTTAGGCCCTAAAAATGGGGAAAGGGAAAAATACAGAGGAAAGGGAGATCTCAAGCAAAATAACTATGCATTACTCATTGTCCATTTGGTCAATCTTATATATATATATTTTTTTATTTGTTTTTTTACATGTATATTCCTAACAGATTGTCTCTTAAGGACATTGGAAGTGGCACTCTATGGCCTTGTATTCCTTAGAGTATTTGACCTATCTTAGGTGTTTATCATATTCAATGATTCATCAGACAAGATACATAGATCATTTTTACCCAAAATACATTTTTCGTATACACTGGGGCCCTTTGAAGTAACAATTTTGTTCAAATGATAAAATTATAAAATGTATTATCTGCACACTGTATAGTTTTTTCTGGCTTTATGGGTTCTTTTTTAAAAATGACAGCCATATTTTCTGAAACAAAAACAGGACATGGGCTCTAACATATAGAGGACAAGGGGATATTTTAAATTGGAGCTGACTATGGATATAAGCCAAATGTTCAGTGTACAATAAAACAAAATTAAGGAAACTTTGGTGCACAGAGACCTGGCTTCTGGACTTGTTCTCACACTTATTAACAATTTTATCTTTGAGCAATTACTTCATCTTCCAGTGTCTCATTTTCCTCATCTACAAAGAAGAGGAAATAACCAACTCAGCAATTAAAAGAGAAAAATCCTACTAATGTGTTTCCCACTGTGCTGGGTACAAAGAAACTGCTAAGTCAATGTTCACTATCATTATTACTGCGTAGTTGTAGAGTAAAATTATCTTCGTTAAGGGTAGGTTATTACAAAAAATCACTTTTAGACATATGAATAACAGAAAATGGTAATTTGAATTTGCCTTGTGGATTACATTAGTCATGTCCGAAAGTATCTTATTTAAGGGTCATGCCTTTTACTGAAAAATTAAAGGTCAGAGAAATAGGTGTACCCATTTGTGGGAATGCAGAATCTTTTCTCGTAGTTCATTATGTCTAGTCCTGAAAATATAAACTGACATAGTATTTCCCTGCTCAATCTTTTGCCCTTTGACAGACAAATTGACTAACCAAATATAGAGAAGGACACTATCCTCTAAAGATTAGAAATAAGAAAGCGGGAATGATAACCAGGATCCAGCTTGAGAAAGAAGGGGCAGGGTATTTACAAGCGGCTCTTAGTGCCCCCTAGTGTTAAATCTCCTCGGGTTTTTGTTTTTTGTTTCTGTTTTTAAGTAGGTGTTTTATCAAGGGATTCTAAAGTTTGAAAGCGACTACCCTTTGTTTAAATGATCCTTCACATCAGGCCACTTCAAGATGCACGTACACACAACTCCTCTAAGACAGAGAAATCTTAAACTCTAAAGATGCATAATTTGGTTGTTTCACTAGAGTGAAGCCAAAGTACAAAAGAGAGGAGACATATATCTAGCAAAGGGAATTAAATTCTGTATTTAAATATGTTCATTAATCGAAGCAGTCAGATAATCAGGATATGTGTATTTGAGCCAAGTGTTTAAGCCTAAGTAACTAACTGAAGCAATGTAATGATTGAATCTAGTTAAACTCCTTACCTAGGCAATTTTTAATGGAAATGCTGACAACCTTAATACAGAGATCTGAACACTTCTATTCTAATAGTAGACATAGCCTGCAGACGAGTCTCACTAAAATGTGCTGAGTTAACTTCTCAGGTTTGGGGTTTTCATTTCATAAGGCCAGGATGTTAAATTCATGACCCTCAAATGTTCTAAATGATTGTAGATAACCACTGAATTAAATAACTAGTTTCATTTTATAGTCATCAATAGTATAGAAGAAGTCCCAAACTTAGAGAAATTATAAATTACTTTTGTAGTTTTCAAAAAATATTTGGTATTTTTGCTGATTAAACTTTATCTTTGAAAACCATTAGAAAAGCGGCAGATGAAAATTTAATCTATCTCAGAACGTTTATAACTAGCTTAAATAGAACTGAAGTATGTCATCAAATAGAAATACTTAATTGTCTTGATTTCAGCCTAATGTTTCTGTCAATGTGTTTCTCTAAAATATTAGAGAAGATTTTTATTCTTTGAAAAGAAAACCATGTCTGAGGTACGTTGGTCTTAACAAACTTAGAGTTTGAATTAACATGTTTTATCTTTGTTTTGATATAGCCCTACCAAAATTCCAGGAAAAATACGTCTATAGGTTTTTAGAGTCTGTTTTTGTAGTCTCGTGTTCCTCTGATAAGAATCATTCTCAAGTTTTCTTTATTTTAAATTTCACCTTTAGAATTGGAGAAAGGAAGTGGTAAGCTGTCATTCAGAGAATTAGGCAATGAATTTTTAATCATTATACATTCAAGCCATACTATATTTCTTCCCATTATTTCCCAGAACAGTTATACATAGTGAACTGTACTTACTCTGCTTGCTGACTCCTCCCCAAAACTCATTCTTCTGAGGCATCTAATGATTTTTTAATCTAGTCCCTCTATATCCCTTAACGCAAATGCAAAAGAATTTAAGGTAGTGATTATATTTGATGAGTTCCTCCTGGATGATGAGATTAGTAAAGTGATAGTTTTTTCCAAGAACAGCCACTGAAGTAATTGGTACAGCTAAAAACACCTCTGGAGAGAATGTTGACATATACACTAGAAAGAGCTATCAAAAGCAGGTGCTTAGACCCTTAAGGGTAAAAGCCCAATTAAATTTTTTTCCATTGCTGGTTTATATACTTAATATTTTTGTTTAAGAAATCAAACAGGTACCATGATTATTAGCTATGCATGTTACTGATGTGGTTTTATCTGATAACTTCTAAAATAAGGTATCATAAAATATTTTCACAGTCAGTGGGATCTGCTTGGACTTATTTTTAAGGAGAGTTCAAGGCAAAAATAAAAGGAATGTCAATAAGATAAAATGATAAGATGAAGCTTTTTAGTGGATCAAAGCCATATCAAATAGTATGAAAGGAAAGCAAATAGCAAGTGCAGTGCCTTTAGTCTTAACACAATATAAGAATTAAACGTTCCTGTAGAAAAAAGACCCCATCAAAAAGGAGAATTACAGACCAATATCCCTGATGAACATTGATGCAAAAATTCTCACCAAGATACTAGCCAATAGGATCCAATAGCACATTAAAAGGATTATTCACCATGACCAAGTGGGATTTATCCCTGGGCTGCAAGGGTGGTTCAACATCCGCAAATCAATCAATGTGATAGAATACATTAACAAAATAAAGAACAAGAACCATATAATCCTCTCAATAGATGCAGAAAAAGCATTTGACAAAGTACAGCATCCTTTCTTGATTAAAACTCTTCAGAATGTAAGGATAGAGGGTACACACCTCAATATCATAAAAGCCATCTATGAAAAACCCACAGCGAAAATCATTCTCAATGGGGAAAAACTGAGAGCTTTCCACCTAAGGTCAGGAACACGGTAGGGATGTCCACTATCACCACTGCTATTCAACATAGTACTAGAAGTCCTAGTCACAGCAATCAGACAACAAAAAGAAATAAAAGGCATCCAAATTGGCAAAGAAGTCAAACTCTCACTCTTTGCAGATGATATGATACTCTATGGGGAAAACCCAAAAGACTCAACCCCAAAACTGCTAGAACTCATACAGGAATTCAGTAAAGTGGCAGGATATAAAATCAACGCACAGAAATCAGTTGCATTTCTATACACCAACAACAAGACAGAAGAAAGAGAAATTAAGGAGTTGATCCCATTTACAATTGCACCCAAAACCATAAGATACCTAGGAATAAATCTAACCAAAGAGGCAAAGAATCTATACTCAGAAAACTATAAAATACTCATGAAAGAAATTGAGGAAGACACAAAGAAATGGAAAAACGTTCCATGCTCATGGATTGGAAGAACAAATATTGTGAAGATGTCAATGCTACCTAGAGCAATCTACACATTTAATGCAATCCCTATCAAGATACCATCCACTTTTTTCAAAGAAATGGAACAAATAATCCTAAAATTTGTATGGAACCAGAAAAGACCCGAACAGCCAGAGGAATGTTGAAAAAGAAAAGCAAAGCTGGTGGCACCACAATTCCGGACCTCAAGCTCTATTACAAAGCTGTCATCATCAAGACAGTATGGTACTGGCACAAAAACAGACACATAGATCAATGGAACAGAATCGAGAGCCCAGAAATGGACCCTCAACTCTATGGTCAACTAATCTTCGACAAAGCAGGAAAGAATGTCCAACGGAAAAAAGACAGTCTCTTCAACAAATGGTGTTGGGAAAATTGGACAGCCACATGCAGAAGAATGAAACTGGACCATTTCCTTACACCACACACAAAAATAGACTCCAAATGGTTGAAAGACCTCAATGTGAGACAGGAGTCCATCAAAATCCTAAAGGAGAACACAGGCAGCAACTTCTTCGACCTCAGCTGCAGCAACTTCTTCCTAGAAACATCACCAAAGGCAAGGGAAGCAAGGGCAAAAATGAACTATTGGGACTTCATCAAGATAAAAAGCTTTTGCACAGCAAAGGAAACAGTCAACAAAACCAAAAGACAGCCAAGAGAATGGGAGAAGATATTTGCAAATGACATATCAGATAAAGGGCTTGTATCCAAAATCTATAAAGAACTTATCAAACTCAACACCCAAAAAACAAATTATCCAATCAAGAAATGGGCAGAAGACAAGAACAGACAATTTTCTAAAGAAGACATCCAAATGGCCAACAGACACATGAAAAAGTGCTCACCATTGCTCAGCATCAGGGAAATCCAAATCAAAACCTCAATGAGATACCACCTCACACCAGTCAGAATGGCTAAAATTAACAAGTCAGGAAATGACAGATGTTGGCGGGGATGCAGAGAAAGGGGAACCCTCCTACACTGTTGGTGGGAATGCAAGCTGGTGCAGCCACTCTGGAAAACAGTATGGAGGTTCCTCAAAAAGTTGAAAATAGAGCTACCATATGACCCAGCAATTGCACTACTGTGTATTTACTCAAAGATATAAATGTAGGGATCCAAAGGGGTACGTGCACCCCAATGTTTATAGCAGCAATGTCCACAATAGCCAAACTATGGAAAGAGCCAAGATGTCCATCAACAGATGAATGGATAAAGAAGATGTGTGTACACCACACACACACACACACACACACACACACACACACACAATGGAATATTACGCAGCCATCAAAAAAGCCTAAATCTTGCCATTTGCAACGACATGGATAGAACTAGAGGGTATTATGCTAAGCGAAATAAGTCAATCAGAGAAAGACATGTATCATATGATCTCACTGATATGAGGAATTCTTAATCTCATGAAACAAACTGAGGGTTGCTCGAGTGGTGGGGGGTGGGAGGGATGGGGTGGCTGGGTGATAGACATTGGGGAGGGTATGTGCTATGGTGAGTGCTGTGAATTGTGTAAGACTGATGAATCACAGACCTGTATCTCTGAAAGAAATAATACATTATATGTTAAAAAAAAGAAGAAGATAGTAGGAAGGGAAAAATGAAGGGGGGGAATCAGAGGGGGAGAGGAACCCATGAGTGACTATGGACTCTGAGAAACAAACTGAGAGTTCAAGAGGGGAGGGGGGTAGGGGGGATGGGTTAGCCTGGTGATGGTATTAAAGAGGGCACGTATTGAATGGAGCACTGGGTGTTATACGCAAACAATGAATCATGGAACACTACATCAAAAACTAATGATGTAATGTATGGTGATTAACATAACATAATAAAATAAAATTTTAAAAAAGTTCCTATAGAACAGGAAGGAGTCCAAATTTTTAAATATATGTGCAAAATTCTACAGTTTTTGTTTCATTTTGCTTTGTTCCCTGATGCCCTTTCTAGAGAGGACAGCAAGGCAAATAAAGTAATCTTCGTTCCCAAGACAATACACAAACACTATTTCACATATTGAAGCACAAAGTACTTAATCAGGACATTGAACTACAATCATACTTATGAAAGCCCATAGCAGTAAGAAAATATGAAGTTTTTAAAAATAATAATACCCCAAAACAAGTTATCTCTAGTTTAAGTTTGGAGACCCTTTCGCCATTATCTACTCGTATTGAATAAACACATTTGAATATCTTCAGGGTTTGTTGAAAAACATAAACACATAGTTCATGCCCTTTATAGAGTTATTGCCCAAGTCAGCCACCATCTACATCATGAACAGGAAAAACATGAGGAATTTCCTGTTCAGAGGGGGTTAGGCCAATTCAACACTTGCCTCCAGTGCTTGGTGATGAGACTGAAGGCCCTGAAGTATTGTATTATACTTGTATAATACAGTCTTGTATTATCCAGAATCTTTAGCTTGGACTTGACCCTTCATTGTCATCTCATATTTTTCCCAGTCTGGGTCCTTTGGACTCTGACCTTTCTACTTTTTTGGACCCCCGATTGCTAATTCCTACAGCTTGCCTGCCTTACTTCAATGATTGTTCTTGCCAACTCAGTCCAGATTAACTTTACTCTCTGAGCTGCCTTCCTAGGCTGTCTTACTGCTAAATAAATCCTGGCGTGACTACTCTGAATTAACACCAACAGGGCAGATCTACATATCTCAAAGCAAAAGATGCATATATTATCTATTAATTATCTGGTTTTAATTTTCATGCATCACATGGATGTCATAACCAAAATGATAGAAAACTACCCAGTGTCAGGTTAGAGATTCTGAGGAGTAGCCATAGGAATTTTGGGTCTATCCCTGAAACACAAAAAGTCAAGGACGCACAACTTTCTTAACCCATGGTAAGCTTTGTGGCCATGCAAGGAATCCGTTTGTTTTAGGTGCTGAGTGAAAACGTAAATTATGAGTTTTACTTAATGTTTTACCCAATTCCAGGAAGATAGTAAGGCCTCTATAAATGAGTAACAGACAAGAGAGGAGAAAAGGAAGAAAAGAGAGAAAGACGTGAGGAAAGCAGGAAAGAGGGAGGAATTGTTTGTGAACTGGCCTAAGCCAAATGGGACAAGCAGCAAGGGACAGCTCTCTTGATAAGGGGGGGTGCTCTCTGGCCAAATGTAACCCTTATCCACAAAGCACCCACCAAGAGGTACGAGGCAATGCAAGCATGGGTTAACCAAGTACCGTTGAATCACAAATATTTATTAGCAAGCATGCAAAATAAAATTAGATAAAACACAAATAGATACAATCTGCTTCAATAAGGTCTGGAAAACTCCGCTTTGTCCTGGGATAAGCCTCTCGCCTCAGAGATTTACTCTGAGGCAGATGTCCTAGTAGCCATCCGTTCACCTGAGTCAGCCCAGAGTCCACGAGCTCTAGAATTGGCCTGACTTAGAAGTCTTGTTTAAGCATGGGCCAGCTTCTGCACAATCTTGCTCACCAACCACATCTTTTAAACAGCACTTGTTTTCATCAAAGAAAAAATTTTCTAACATACTTAATGCTAATTAACAAACCCCTTGCTATAGATTCTGATACCTCTCTTCGAATGTCTCCAAAGTATGGAATCTTAATTAGGGTACTTAAATACTTAAGTACAAATGCTTAATCACTGCCCTTAAAGAATAAGCTGATACTCTACACCACACTCCAAACACACACTTCTGCTACAATGTTCATAGAGAAATATTTCAAAGTAAATTATTATATAGAAAGTAAAACAGGAAGGAAGGGAAGAAGGAAGGAAAAAAAAAAATCCCTCCACCTCTCCTCTGCTGTATATAGGATTCCACCTGTGCTTGATTACTTGTCCCAAATAATTTTTTTACCATGATTTTGGACAGTCTTTCTGCAGGGAATTTTCTTACCATCCACTCCCCCAAATCATATACTAATTTAGCCGCATAAAAATTCTTTTTTTTTTTTTTTTTGAGAGAGAGAGAGAGTGGGAGCAGAAGGGAGGGGCAAAGGGAGAGGGAGAGAATCTTAAGCAGACTCTGTGCTCAGCCGAGAGCCTGACGCAAGCTCGATCTCAGGACCTTGAGATTCTGACCTGAGCCGAAATCAAGAGTCCCACGCTCAACCAACTGAGCCACCCAGGAACCCCTAGCTGCATTCAATTCTTATTCTTTCACATAAAATGTCAGATGCTTTGAAATTTCAAGTCAAACCAACTATTTCCTTTCCTCCTTTCTCCCTCCCAAATTTTATCTATTTCTCAAAAAGCATGTATCTCTGTGTGTGTATGTGTGCATGTATGTGTATTTTTAATTAAGTGATTGCCGTGTTTATGTTCCCTGGCATATTCTGAGCCCCTTAGCTCTTTGGAATTCCTGAATCCTAGCAAAGAGCCTGTAATGTAATTTTTTTTCAGTAAATGTTTGAGTAATTTAATTGAATTTTGTATTGAAAATGTCTTCTACACAATGCTCCCCTACAGTATCTGTTCAAAATATTACTTTACCATTTAAATATGAAGTAATTATTAGGTAAGAAGGAAATGCAGGAGGGGTGCCTGGGTGGCTCAGTCGTTAAGCATCTGCCTTCGACTCAGGTCATGATCCCAGCGTCCTGGGATCAAGCACCGCATCGGGCTCAGTGGGGAGACTGCTTCTCCCTCAACTGGTCCCTCTGCTTGTGTTCCCTCTCTCGCTGTGTCTCTCTCTGTCAAATAAATAAAAATCTAAAAAAAAAAAAAAAGAAGAAGAAGGAAATGCAGGTAAGTAGAAGGAGAAATAGATACAACAGAGTTTGAGAAGCATTTCAAAATGGTAAGGGAAAATAAAGCCAACAGTTTAAAATAACCATTGATAAGAACAAATTGCCTTTTGAAATCCAAGTTGAAAAACCTCCAAAATGTCTATTTCATTAAGTGGCAAGTTAATTTCTTAGAACATTTTCCAACTTTTAAAATTTATACGTAATAATTTAATTCATGTTTTGCACTAAATTATTTATTTTTTACCCCCAAATCTTAGACATTTTAATCATTGTGTTATGTTAAGTTCAAGGTGTCAACCTATCTGGATTCTATACTTAGATTTCTTGGTGGTCGCCAACTGCAGTGAAGAAATTTTTTTTTTAATTTTACATATGATAGAACATTAGGGTCAAGGCCATGTTTTAGATCTGCTTAAGACTTCTTGATACTCACAGAGTACTGCTATGATCCTTTGGATTTAAGGCAAACCAAAAAACACAGATTTCCCCCAAAGCAAAACTGATGGCTGTCTCTGCAGATGTGATGCCAAATTGCCATTCTACTAACCTGGATGTAATTTTGGAGAGTTTGATATAAGCAAGTTATGTATTTCAGACAATTTGAGAGCACCCATAACACATCCTTTCCTGTTACTCTTACTGTAGCGATTCTCAATCCCCACTGTGCAAACGAAGCTCCCAGGAGCTTTTAAAAAAACAGAGATACCTAGCTTCTACCTCCATAGACTCTCATTACTTTGTCTGTTGGTGGGGGGAGGAGGCCTAGAATTTAGTTTGTCATAAAGCATCTTTTTTTTTCTAATATATTGCCAAATTAGAGAACCACTATCCCCTAAGATTTATGCCAGAATTGGAATAGTCTAGGACCATATTTGACCTCATTGGTCTTCAGATTCTGCCAATACATTTATACCTCATCTTTTCACAGAAGTAACAGCCTCCCACATATCATACTTCCAAAAAAAGAATACTTAGAAAATTACTACTTACAGACTATTTCATTATTCTTTATCCATATACTAAAAAAAACCCCCTCTATTTTATTGAAAGTTATTATTATAGTGAAATAATAAAAGGTAAAAAGGAAGGTTATTATTTATCCTGAAGCACTTGAAGCTTTGTCTCTTACAATCTGATATTAATCAATTATCAATTAGGATAAATTTTCAATTAAAGAAATATCTGATCATGACCAAATTTAGAGTTAAAAACATGGCAGGAAAAATTATATTTAACAAACAAGAGAATGTTGTACAAATAAGATTTTTATTAACATATTGAAACGGAATTGTATAGTCACGAGGGACCTTTAGGAGAAAAAGAGCATTGACCAAATAAATATACAGAGAAGGAGAAGAGGCACAAACTTCAATTAACCAGGAATTAAATGGCCAGAACCCTTAATAGAGTAGTGTTATTGCAATACTTAGCTTTAAGAAGAAAGAAGTTAATCAAGAGTCAGTACAAATATCTAGTAGGCTCTGTCTGGTCATGGTAGGCTAGGTGTACCTTAAATGAATTGGGAAATAAGGGAGGTCTGTCCTTGTGCTATCTTTCTCCACTTTGAGACCTTCACGCTGTCCCTTGACCGACATGTATGCATCGTCACAAGCCTAAAATCTTACCATTATTCATTCTACTATAAAAAGTTCCAGTTTTGTGTTCTCCTCATATATTTGCTCTCTCTATTCAATGACGACCAACCAATGCATGCTCAGAACAACCTGACCTTCTATCAAGTGGACTTGCATTTTAGCAGGGGATTCTAAAGATGAACAGATTGAGAATTCAGGTTACTGAGCCTTTATTCATTTGAGCATGGGATGCAAGTGAAGAGGGAACCCCCTACCTCAATCATTCTATGTAGCCAAATGCCCACTTCATCAACCTTTAGCTGTGGTCCTCTGGGGATTAGGTAAATGCTTAAAAATAAATAAAAAGGATGCCTTAAAATTTAATTAATCAGTAAAAATGTCAAATATAGAAAGAGAAGAGTTGAATAAAAACCTTAGACTAGAGGATGTGGATGGATTGATAGCAATACCCTTCAAGCACTTAAACATTTGCATTGTTTTGTAAAGGATAACGTTTGCCCAAGGCCTCCATCTATTGTTAGATTTAAACAGTGCAAGTAGAGTAAGACATTTGATGTTGAATATGACTTATTTGTAGAAGCAACTTCCTATTTAAATATAAAATGTGAGAAAACTTCTGTGCTCAGCATTAGCCATTAAGAAATTGTGTCAGAGGGGCGCCTGGGTGGCTCAGTCGTTAAGCGACTGCCTTCGGCTCAGGTCATGATCCTGGAGTCCCTGGATCGAGTCCCACATCGGGCTCCCTGCTTGGCAGGGAGTCTGCTTCTCTCTCTGACCCTCCTCCCTCTCATGCTCTCTGTCTCTCATTCTCTCTCTCTCAAATAAATAAATGGAATCTTTAAAAAAAAAAAAAAAAAAGAAATTGTGTCAGAAGTGTAGTGTTTTTTTAACTACCAATTAACTCAACACCTGTCATCAATTAGAAAAGATTTAACTACAGTTTCAAACAGATTTCTTTCTCTTTTACATTAGAATAATTTATTTCTAGTAAGGCTGGCAGACTCCATTTATATTAGATTCATTCAAGACAATTTGTGACTGCAAGTTTTTGTTGAAAGTCAATTCTACTAAAAATTAATCAACAAATTAGTGAAATTACTTAATGCACACATGATTGCAAGCAAATAATATGTATCAATGCCATACTTGATCAATCCTAGATTTGAATAATTAATAGCTCTTCCTCAAGATATTTTGATTATATAAATGTACCACATTGGATCACATTTATATGAATTGCTTTCTTTATAATAAAGTTCTCTATTGAGCTAATAAAATTTAGAGTTCAAATTTTTATAAATAATACCAAAATTTTATAAAAATAATTTATTTCTATTAAGTTTTTGAAAATTAAAAATGGATGACAAGCTACTGTGATTTGAAGATTCATAGGATTGAGCAACAATACATAAGTCCCCGATGCAGTGGTTTAAAATCTATCAAAATGAAAATGAGAAATATTTAAAAATGGAAATGACCATCATAATATTGGCCCAATATTTTTAAGGTTTTGGTGTTAGTACTCACTATCACATAATGCATCATTTTAATAAACACTGAAAAGTGTTAAAAGATTGAAGGCAATTTAATAAGCTTAAGCATTTTATGAATAAATTATAACACTGATTTGAATATGATTTTTAAGCAGGCTGCTTTTTCACCTCAGCACCTGCCATTATTTTTCATTCCTTACTATCTCAGAAAATGATTTCCACTTTGGAAATTGAACTAGTTTATGCTAGGAACTCATTACTCTGCTTTTTCTTTCCTGTAATAGCATTTATTATGGAAACATTTTATCCAACTCAAAGGTCTCTGTAAACTGAAAGCACATTGTTCTGAAAATGTTGTTGGCAAGTGTGTATTTGGCTCTCCACCCCTTCAGTTACAGTACTCCTTCCTCATCTAGTTGCCAAATGTCCTTATTCTGCTCCCTTTCTGCCCAGAGCTTCCATGGAATCACTTTTATGATCATGCATCTCCTTGTGTGCACCTACATTCTACTGAGAATATCCCTACCCAGCCCCACCAAGAGTCCCGTGACTTCTGCTTAATTCAAACAAATATGATGAATACTCCAATGAGTGTGATAACGATGCTAATAGGTATGTTAATATATGCATTTTACTTTTGGCTGGCCAGAGACAGTGCTAGCAAAAAATAGTGTCTCTAATGTTGAAATTTCTCTGTAAAGTTGTGTTAACCAAACCTTTCAATGGTTATCCCACTTCACACACAAAAAAGTGTCCTTGCTTAACCCTCCTACAATAGGACTACCAGTGATACATATTTTAGATTCCCACTGATCCAAAAAGTCTAGACTATTCATAAACCAAACCTTGCTTTTGCTCTATATCTGTTATGATTCTGCTCGTCTCTTCCTCACACTCTACCTATCTTTCAAAATTTGGCTCAAGTCTTAGTTTTTCAACCAATCTAGGAAACAATATGTTTATCTTCCATGAAAAACAATGTCAACTGGACAAATAATAAGTTCTTGGCATATATTGCCTCTCAATTATAATTCTGGGGCACAGTTGTGGGTTTTTTTAAAGTTTTTTTTTTTTTTTAATTTTTTTTTTAAGATTTTTATTTATTTATTTGAGAGAGAGAATGAGAGAGAGCACATGAGAGGGGGGAGGGTCAGAGGGAGAAGCAGACTCCCTGCCGAGCAGGGAGCCCGATGCGGGACTCGATCCCGGGACTCCAGGATCATGACCTGAGCCGAAGGCAGTCGCTTAACCAACTGAGCCACCCAGGCGCCCTTTTTTAAAGTTTTTATTTAAATTCCAGTTAGCATACAGTCCAATATTACTTTCAGGTGTACAAGATCGTGATTCAACGCTTCCATACAAGACCTGGTGCTCATCACAAGTGCCCTCCTTAATCCCCATCACCTGTTCAACCCAGTCCCCCACCCACCTCCCCTCTGGTAACCATTAGTTTGTTCTCTGTAGTTAAGAGTCTGTTTCTTGGTTTGTCCCTCTCTCTCTCTTTTTTTTTCCCTTTGCTTGTTTGTTTTGCTTCTTAAATTCCACATATGAGTGAAGTCATATGGTATTTGTCTTTCTCTGACTGACTTACTTCACTTAGCATAATACTTTAGCTCCATGCATGTTGCTGCAAATGACAAGATTTCATTCTTTTTTATGGGTAAGTAATATTCCTACATATATATATACATATATATAGACAGAGAACATTGTGTGTGTGTGTGTATATAGTATACATTATGTGTATACATATACATAGTGTACATTGTGTGTATATATATGTCTATACCATATCTTCTTTATTCATTCATCAGTTGAAAGGCACTTAGGCTGTTTCCATTATTTGGCTGTTGGAGATAATACCGCTATAAATACAGACGTGCATGTATCCCTCTGAATTAGTACATTTTTTATTCTTTGGGTAAATACCTCGTAGTGCAGTTGCTGGATTGTAGAGTAGTTCTATTTTTAATTTTTGAGGAATTGCCATAGTGTTTTCAGAGTGGCTGCACCAGTTTGCATTCCTGCCAACACCTGTTTTTTTGTGTGTGTTTTTGATTTTACCCATTCTGACAGGTGTTCAGGGATATTGTAGTTTTGATTTGCATTTCCCTGATGATAAGTGATGTTGAGCATCTTTTCATGTGTCTGTTGGCCATCTATAGGTCTTCTTTGGAAGAATGTCTATTCATGTCTTCTGCACACTTTTCATAGAGAACAAACTGATAGTTTCCAGAGGGGAGGTGGGGGGCGGGAAATGGGTTAAATAAGTGATAGGGATTAAGGAGTGCTCTTGTTATGCTGAGCACCAGGTCTGGTACGGAAGTGTTGAATCACTATATGGTACACCTGAAGCCAATGTATGTTAAATAACTGGAATTTAAATAAAAATTTTAAAAATAAAAATACCATGTTTTCCTTATTATAAATGTAGAATGTATAGAAAAGCAAACATATAAAAACAGAAATCCACCATATCTGACATTCTTGAGGTGTACTGCCCAATATGGTAGCCATTAGCCACATGTGGCTACTGAGCCCTATTCTGAAATGCGTCGTGCTGTAAATGCAAAATACACACAAAATTTCAAGGACTTAGTATGAAATAATATAAAATATCTCATTAATAATTATTATATTGATTATATATTGAAATGGTAATGTTTTCAATATATTTGGTTAAAGTATATTGTTAAAGTTAATTTCATGTGCTTCTTTTTACTATTTTAATGTGGATATTATAAAACTAAAAGTCAATGTGTGGCTTGCATCATATTCCTACTGGACAGCACTGATGTATAGGATATAAGTCTTTTTCCTATGCATTTACATAAATCAAAAATTGTGATTATATCATACTCACTGTTCTATAACCTGCTTTTTCATTTAATGGACCATGAAGAACATTTTTATTTATCCATTTGAGAGAGACAGAGAGTGTGTGAGGAAAGAGAGATCACAAGCAGGGGGGAGGGTAGAGAGAGAAGCGGACCCCCCGCTGAACAGGGAGCCCCACACAGGGCTCAATCCCAGGACTCTGGGATCATGACCTGAGCCAAAGGCTGACACTTAACTGACTGAGCCACCCAGGTGCCCCTGAAGAACATTTTCTATTGCTGTTAAATGTTTTTATATTACATCATTTTAAACTACTAAATAGTGTTCTATCATATTGGATGTAACATATTTATTTTAAGAATTCCTTATTTTTGGACATCAAGGTCATTTTCAGTATTAACTCCACAATGAATACTATTGTATTTAACTCTTTATCTGCACCTCAGTTTACTTATTAGGAAAAGTTCCTAGAAATAGAATTACTATAAAGATTTTAAACATGTTTAAGGCTTTTTGGTAATTATTGTCCGATTGCCCTACAGAAAAGCTGTACCATTTTATACTCCCAATACCAATGTTTAAGAGTGCTCATTTCTGAAGATATTTGAAAATGACATATCTAATAAAGGATTATATCTAAAATATACAAAGAACTTACACAACTCAACCCCCCCAAAACCTGCACATCTTTCTTTTTCATAGTTATTAGAAGAGTGGCTCATGTGTGGTTCTGTTGCAGAAGGTGGGGGGGATGTGTTATCTGCTTCTACCTAAAGAATGGAACATTTTTTAAAAGGAGGTCTGGAGGGGCACCTGGGTGGCTCAGTCGTTAAGCATCTGCCTTTGGCTCAGGTCATGATCCTAGGGTCCTGGGATGGAGCCCTGCATCAGGCTCCCTGCTCCACGGGAAGCCTGCTTCTCCCTCTCCCACTCCTCCTGCTTGTGTGCCCTCTCTTGCTGTGTCTCTCTCTGTCAAATAAATAAATTAAATATTTTTTTTAAAAAAAGGAGGTCTGGGAAGCAGAGCAGAGGATAAACACAAAGAGGATTAATATCCATGAAAATTCTCTATTTCTGGAAGGTTTCAGTGTTATGGGAACATTATGAATGTTTTGGACGAATGGCAACCTTTGCTTGCCATGCTTGCCCTTTCACCAGCTTACAGTCCATTTACCATAAAGTGCCAGAGTAAACCTTCTCAATCTGCTCAAAACCTTTTGATGGCCTTCCAATACACTTAAAGGAGGGAAGTTTATAGTTGTCATCATCTAGGTTAAAAAGGAAGATCTCAAATAAAAAACCTTACTTTACACCTCAAAGAACTAGGGAAGAAAAGAATAAACTAAACCCAAAGTTAGCAAAAGGAAAGAAACCATATATATCAGAGCAGAAAGAAATCAATAAATAATAGAAAACAAACAAAAAATCAACAAAACTAAGTGTTTTTTTTTAATAAACAAGATCAACAAACTTAACTATAACTAGACCAACTATTGAGAAGGCTCAAAGAAAATCAGGAATGAAAAAGGAAGCATTACACTGAATGCCTCAGTAATAAAAAGAATTATAAGAGACTATTACGAACAATTATATGCCAATCAATTGGATAACCTAGAATGGATAAATTGTTGGAAACATACCTACCAAGACTGAATCAAAAAGAAATAGAGAGTCTGAACAGACCAATAATAAATAAGCAGACTGGAGTAGAATTAAAAAATTCCTAACCAAAAAAAGTCCAGGACCAGATGGCTTCACTACTGAATTCTACCAAACATTTAAAAAGGAATTAATACCAATCCTTTTAAAACCCTTCCAAAAAAAAGGAGTAGAGGGAAAACTTCCAACTCATTTCACGAAGCCAGCATTGCTTTGATACCAAATCCAGAAAAACACACCACAAGGAAAAAAAACTACAGGCCAATATTTTTTATAAACATAGATGCAAAAATCCTCAATAAAATACAAACAAACTGACTTAACAACACATAAGAAAAATTATACAAGATGACCAAGTGAAATGCATCCCTAGGATGCAAAGTTGGATTGACGTAGTTAAATTAGTCAACGTCATACACCACATTAACAGAATGAAAGTTAAAAGCCACATGATCCTCTCAAAACATGCAGAGAAAGCATTTGACAAACTTCAACATCTATTCATAATAATAACTATCAACAAAATAGGCGTAGAAGGAACTTACCTCAACACAAGGAACTTACCCAATCCCTTGTTAATTCTCTGTTCCCTTATTCTGTCTTGTTTTTTTCTCTCTCTCTCCCTGTGTTTCAGCCACACTGGCCTATTTACTGTTTTCTATAAACACATACCAAGTATGCTCCCACCTCAAGGTCTGCCTCTGACTGGACCATTCTTCTGCCAGCATTCTTATGGCTTCTTCCTTCACATATCTGGTGTCCAGTGCCACCTCTATATGTAAAAAAGTAGTTCTTATCACTTGCTATTCAGTTTTGGTGATTATTTGCTTCCTTCTTAGCACTTTTCATTACCTGGTATTTTTAAATATTGTTTTTATTGGTTGGTTGGTTTGTCTGTCTCGCCCCACATTATTTTTAATGCAAATAAGTGGGATATTTGTTTATCTTTTTTGTATCTTCAGACCCTAAAATAATGCCTGAAAGATGGTAATCTCTTCATAAATATTTATTAATCAATGTATAAATTAATATACGAATGAATCAATATTTAAGATGTTCTATACATTCAATTAAAATAGTCTTTCTCGTACCTTGACATTCTCATTATTTGCCTTTTTTCCAAATTAGACTTCACTAAAGAGAAGATTAGACTCCATTAAGGAGAATCAGGCCTCTACCTAGAAGGTTACTGGGACAATAAACTCTTGGTAAAAAAGACTTCAGTATTCCAACCAAAGCTACTAAAATTTATAAACAAACCTTTTTTTGTGAATAGACGTTCCATTTTCTAAGCTGTAATGTGTATGTATAGACCCAGTATCAGTCTAGTACATAAAGGTGTATGAAAGTAAAGCAAAGAAAAAGGAATAAAATAAACTGATAAAGAGTAAATACAGGAAACTAAAAATGAAGTAACCTTTTGGAGTGACTGTGCAGTTGGGTTTTTGAATTGGTTAGAACTCCGTTAAAATCCTGCCTGCCTTCGGTTGGATTCCCCAGAAGCAGATTCTGGCTGGGGTATTGCGTGTCAGTACTGCCTAAGGAGAACAATGAGGGGGTAAGGGACACAAGAAGGGAAGAGGACAAAGCCAAACCAGTACAAGCAAAGTCCCAGTCTCTGCCTGATTCCTTCCAGAACCCTGGAGCGTAAACGAGTTCAGCTGTGCTTTCATACTCCCACACTGCTCTCTTACTGGCAATGAACCACTCAGGGGATGTCAACTCCCAGGTGCTTGCAGTGCTTGGTGTCTGGGTAAAGCATCTATATGGTTGAGCCAGTAGGAACTAAGCAGGGCAGAAGCTGAGGATGGCTATCTCCAATAAATCAAATTGGTAAGAGGGGATGTGAGCATAGCTCTGACGGTAACTGTTACCTTGGCTTTTGACGTTGGGCAAGTTACTGGTTTATCAGGAGTCTTTTTGTTTTATATAAAATGAATTAATGCTACTTCATAGATGTTTAAGAATGAATGAAATACAAAGGACATACATACCCTCTAACACAATTCCTGGCATGTGGCTCAACCACGGTAATTATGTCCTCATACATTTTATAATATGGAAGAAATTAATGATAAAAAAGTGAAAGTTCACAAATTAAGTTTTAATTGTTTTTATACAACTAAATTTAAAAGAGCCATTATTGGACTCGTACTCACTGTTCATTTTACCGCAGTACTGAGTTTCCAGAGAAAGATGAAAAAAATATCCCACATCTTGAGACGTGAGACATGCCTCACAGATACACAAAAGCAGTGTTCTCTGAACCACTCCCGAGCACAATAAGCAGGTGGATTTGCAGATATCAGAGTGGCACTTTAATGTGCTAACAGGGAACATCTTGGAAACACCATGTACCTTACAATCTCAATCACTGGTTTTTCTTTCTGCAATTTCAAAGAGCAAGCAACAGATTTTTAAATTATAATTAGATTTAAACTGTCATATGTTATATTCTCTGTTTCCCAAACAGATATCCATTAGCTGGTACATCCTGCTTTTGCTAAAGATCATTTGTATCCAAAGCTCCTTTAGTTTAACTAATTCAAGGACTCTCTTCCTTTTGAATAAGAATAAATGCATTCCGATGGTATAGAGAGTCATGTTAAATATATGACATAGAGACAAAAACTCACTCAGCCAAACATATACTCTTAATGAAGACCTCTGATTTACATTTAATTATCATTCTTTAGCAATTCCTTTTTTAGAACAAAAGTAGTTAAATAACTTACCAACATCAAATGATTTTCTTAAACTATAAAATCAGCCTTCCACCCAGCACAGTTTTAATTATTAATGAGTTCTTGGTAATTTGTGTGCAGGTAATTCTTAGAAAAGCAGAACTGATATTTCCTAATTAAAATTTTTGTGAACCAACTACTAACTTAATGATTCCCATTTTCGTGTGAGGGATATGTGTTGATGCATGATAAAGGAAGACCTTAGAAGAAATTTTCCCTAGATCCCAGAGATATGGACCAATTATTAAAATTGTTGGAGCAAGGAAGAGAATGGCCGGGCAGCTACTGACGTGAGACAAGACATCCAACCTCTTGGCACAATTTCAGTGATTGTTTCTGCCCCAGTTGGAGCTGAGGATGGAAGGTAAAGTTTATACCCAACTTCTGCTCTGTACATATAAATGAGACAAGTTGGCAGGTTACCGTAGGCACATGATTCATGTTTCTGGGCACACTGAGTAACTGTCTTGAAGGTCTATCAGTAGGAGAGACTCTGGTCACTTTTTTTTTTTTTTCCAAAATAGCAATGACAGGGAGAAAAACAAAAAAGGTAGACTGAGAACTACCTTATAAGGAATATATTTATTTATTTCCATAAATACACATCTCCCTACACATCAGCTATTACTACAATACTGCTTCATGACAAATAACCACAAAATCTCAGTGGAATGCAGTAATATTTATGATTCTCATTAATTCATTGAGTTAAGCTTATCTAAGCTAGGCTCATCTGGGCAACTCTGGCTCAGGCTGCAGTGAGCAGGGCAGCTGTGCTTCTCACTGTATGTTTATGGTCCAGCAGGAGCAGCTTTGCTCCTTGTATCTCTCATCCTTCTTGGATCAGCAGGCTGACCACGGCATGTGTTCTCTTTGCAATGTCAGAAGCTCAAGAGGGCATGCAAAAGCATGGAAGGTCTTCTGAAACATAAGCCTAAACCTGGCATACTGTTACGCCTGTCTATGTTCCATCAGCTAATGCCAGTCACATGCCTAAGTTCAAAGTCAAGGGAAATCCCTACATAAATATGCATAACAATGGGTTTGCAGGAAAGGTGGGAGAATTAGGGCCAATTATTAAATCTACTACATTTCCCTATTTTTCAAATTTGAAAGCTCTTGCTATAGGGATTTATGTGTATCAAGAGATGCCTTCTTAATTAAAAAAAAAGGTCAATGAAACTGAAGTCATTTATATGAAGATTTTAATAGCAAACTTTTACTAATGTGCCTATTTTAAATGAATTTATTTTTTACAAAATTATCTTACAAATACATATGCATGTATGTACAAACATATATGCATACATATAGTGCTTTTCAATTGGACTTTTCTTAGACATTACCTTACTAAAACTCTCAGTATCATATTTGTTTTAGATGAATCACAAAATGCTGAGATAAATTATTTTTAGTTGTGATAACATTTTACATACAATAGTAGCTTGCACTAAATGATGTGTCAGCCCCTGGCTTACTTATTAAGAAGTGATAGAACTCAAAAAGACTTATTTAGCATTATGTTTTTCATCAGTCAGAAAAATTTCAATCACAGAGATGACTCAGCTTATGCTTGTGACAGGGTGGGAAAACTTTGGAGAATTCCTTCCTTAGCATCAGTGAAAATGACGCATTGTTACTTAAGTTATCTCATATACTCTGCCGTCTTCAAAGTACACTAAAAATGTAGTTGGCATAGATCAATGGAACAGAACAGAGAGCTCAGAAATAAACCCACATTTATATGACCAGTTAATCTATGACAACGGATGCAAGTATATACGATGGGGAAAGGACAGTCTTTTCAACAAATGGTGTTGGGAAAACTGGAGAGCTACATGCAAAAGGGTGAAACTGGACACTCTCTTACCCCAGACACAAAAATAGACTCAAAATAGATTCAAGACCTAAATGTGAGACCTAAAACCATAATGTCCCTATAAGAAAAGATAGGCAGTAATTTCTTTGACATCAGCCTTAGAAACATTTTTCTAAATATGTCTCCCCAGGCAAGGGAAACAAAAGCAAAACTAAACTATTGGGATCATACCAAAATAAAATGCTTTTGCATAATGAAAGAACCCATCAACAAAACAAAAAGGCAACCTACTGAATGGGAGAAGATATTTGCAAATGGTATATCTGATATGGGTTAATATCCAAAACATATAAAGAATTTATACAACTCAACACCAAAAAAATAAACACTATCACTAAAAAATGAACAGAGGATCTGAATAGACATTTTGCCAAAGAAGACATACAGATAACCAACAGACACATGAAAAGATGCTCAACATCCCTCATCATCAGGGAAATGGAAATTAAAACAACAATGAGATATCAACTTACACCTGTCCAAATGGCTAGAATAAAAAAGACAAGAAATAACAATTCTTGGCAAAGATGTGGAAAAAAAGGAATACTCGTGCACTGTTGGTGGGAATGTAAATTAATACAGCCACCGTGGAAAACAGTATGGAGTTTCCTCAAAAAATTAAAAGTAGAAATACCATATGATTCAGTAATTCGATTACTGGGTATTTTACCCAAAGAAAATGAAGACACTAATTTAAAAAGATATGTGCACCCCTATGTTTATTGTAGCATTGTTTATGATAGCCAACACATGGAAGCAGCCCAAGTGTCCATCAAAAGATGAATAAATAAAGAAGAAGTGGTATGGATATATGTATGGAATGTTACTCTGCCATAAAAACAAAGAGATCTTGGGTGCCAGGGTGGTTCAGTCAGTTAAGCATCTGCCTTTGGCTCAGGTCATGATCCTAGGGTCCTGGGATCGCCCGGCATCTGGCTCTCTGCTCAGCAGGGAGTCTGCTTCTCCCTCTCTCTCTGACCCTCCCCCCTGCCCCTGCTCATGTTCTCGCTCTTGAGCTCTCTCTCTCAAATGAATAAATAAAAAATCTTAAAAAAAATTTAAACAAAAAGGATGAAATCTTTCCATTTGCAATAGTATGGATGGACCAAGACGGTATAATGTTAGGTGAAGTAAGTCAGTCAGAGAAAGACAAATACCACATGATTTCACTTATCTATGGAATTTACAAAACAAAAAAAATGAACAAATGAAGAAACAAGACAAACAAACAACAGAAAAACTTTTAAATACAGAGAACAGACTGGTGGTTGCCAGAAGGGAGGTGGGTGGGAGGACAGGTGAAATAGGTGATGGGGATGAAGAGTACACTTACCTTGATGAGCACTGAATAATGTATAGCATTGTTGAATCATTATATTGTACATCTGAAACTAATATAACACTATGTTAATTATAATTTGATTTTAAAAAGGAAAAATAAATAAATTTTAAAAATATGTATTGGATGATTTAAGAAGAAATTAAAATTCTTTTTATTTTCCCCCTCAGGCTGCCCTCTTTTGTTGTCTGTGACTGATCTGATGCCAGATTTTTAAGATAAACAAAACCAGCTGATATATCTAGCAGATGCTCAAATTCAAAGATCTCCCCAGACACAAAGAACCTAATAAGTGTCTCATGGGAGTGTTTTATGTATAGCTTGAGAAGAAATTATTGATTTTATAAAAATGAAAGTAAAGAATTAGTTCAGGAATTGAGGTCAAGAACAAGCCCAGCCCTGACCTAGACCAATTACATTTTATATTGAATCCCCAGGGAGAACTGTGAAAGTATCATCATAAACCTACAAATAAACACTACTGAGACTTGACTTAGGACACGTGATCACCTGCACATAAAACAACATATACATAAAAAGAACAACTTTTTGTGGTTTCACAATTTAATTTTTTTTAAAAAGTAAAATAATTTCCACAACTATTTGTGAAGCTGAAAAATGAGAATAATTGCTCACTTTTAATGAGAATCTACAATTTTTTTCCTCTTTATTAAAGTGAACAGAGAGTTAATGCCCAACATCATGTGGTACTCCTGGAAGAGATATTTCTCCCTGTCTGTTTTTCATGTCTAAAATGGGTATCTACTATGTATGTTCTTTGGACTGTGTGTCTTGAGAAATATCACCAATAAAATTAATGAAGATTGTGGCTACAGCAAACTAGCAAGTGTTTTGTTAATGGTCTATACTCATCAGATGTTGTTAAATCATATAGGAGATTATAAATATTTACTCTGTTTTCTCCTTCTTTTTACAAGTAATACCTATATCTATCCAGTTAAAATTTTAAAAAGAACATGAAGCAAAAAAGAAAGGTGTTTTGCTACGGAAAAAAATTAGAAAAAATTAAATACTCATTCATTACTTTAAAAGAAAAAAACTCTTCAAATAAGAATTGAAGAAAGGTCATTAACCTAATGGAGGTTATCTATCAAAAATCCATAACAAACATCATTCATAGTGGTGAAAAGTTAGAAGCATTCCCTTTAATGCTCACTCACTGACTTTTTTCAACATTATACTGGAAATTCTAAATATTTCAGTAAGAAAAAGAAATAGAAACATAATAATAGCATTATAGTAATAAAGTATAATTGTTCACAGATTGTGTGATTGTCTAAAGACTACCACATACAGACAGTCAAAGAGCTTCTGAGCTGACCAAATCTAGGAAGCACAATTCCATTTGAAATCTAGTATTTTGCTAGGGCTGCCATATAAAGTACCACAGGCTGGGTGGCTTAAACAATAGAAATTTATTTTCTCACATTCTGGTTCTTCTTCTTGGTTAGAAGTCCAAGATCAAGGTGTCAGCAGAGTTGGTTTCCTTTGAGACCTCTTTCCTTGGCTTGTCCACAGCTGTCTTCTCCCTGTGTCTTCACATACTCTTCCCTCTGTGTGTGTGTCTGTCCTAATCTCCTGTTATGAGGACACTAGTCATCTTAGCTTGGGACTCACCCTAATTATCTCATTTTAGCCTTTCTCTTTAAAGACTTTATGTCCAAGGGCACCTGGGGTGGCTCAGTTGGTTAAGCATCTGCCTTCAGCTCAGGTCATGATCCCCAGGTCCTGGGATTAATTCCCAGGTCCAACAGGCTCCCTGCTGGGCAGAGAGTCTGCTTCTCCTTCTACCTCTGCCCCTCCTCCTGCTTGTGCTCTTTCTCTTTCTCTCTCTCAAACAAATAAATAAAATATTTTAAATAAATAAATGAAGACCTTTGTCCAAAGGCAGTCACACTTGAGGTAGTGAGGTTAGGATTTCAATATATGAATTTTGGGGCAACACAATTCAGCCTATAACAAAACCCCCAAAAAGCATATAGACAAATTATTAGTATTAATGAGAGTTTAGCAAAGCTGCTGGATATTTTTAAGAATGTCAATAATGACAAAAATATAAAGTGCCTAGGAGCCAATCTAACAAAAGATTTACATGGCCATTATGTAGAAAACGGGGAAGAAGGGATTAATTTGTCTGAAACTGATGCTGTGCAATGTCTCTTATACAACTGTATGGAAAACCAGCTACACCAAGCTCCTCAAGCAATCACTTTGGTAGAGTGCTAGGGTTATAAATCAGGCCACTGAGCTTCCATAGCACACAGGGGAAACTTAGAAACATGGTCCCCAGTTCCCTGATCTCATCAGGGGAGAGACTTGTGCTCCATCCTCCATGAATGTTGATATGGTAGGACAGGGGGATGTCCTGTTTTAAGCATGCCATATTCCTGTTGGAGACCAAGCCCAATCATATAAGGAGAGGACTTATTCTCCACTAGTCATGCAATTTAAACCTGAGGACTCACTCAAAGGCCATGGACCCACCTTCAGAATCTGAGATCAGACACAATTAGAGACTCTGCTCTCCTACAGAGCAGAGGGCAAGAGAGGATCTAAAATCCTATACTCCAATCTTGAGTTTTTCCCAGTAAAAGTGGCATTGAAAACCTAGTATGTATCTCCAGGTCATTCACTTTTGCTCATGAAAAATCTAAAACTATTAAAGAAGTCATAAATACTTAGAGATATAGGCTCCTGTTCATCAATAGAATCAATATTGTAGGAATATAAATTAAAATCTACAAGTTCAGTACAAATTTAGTAAAGATCTTAGCTCAGATTTTCAGAGTACTTGATAAGCTAATTTACATGGAAGGACAAAGGGTTAAAAATGGTCAATACAATTTGAAGAATAAGGTAGGGTAAATGCAATATATTCTACAAGATATAAAAAATCTATTATAAAATATCTATTTGTGCTAGTGGGTAGGGATAGAAAGTGATTAAAATTAAAAACATATTTTTATCAAAACACATCATAATGAAAATAAAAATCAAGTCACTGAATGGGAACTTCTTTCTGTCTTTGCCACCTACAGTTTACTTTCAACACAGCCAGAAGGGTTCTGTAAAACATAAATAAGGCCAGGTCTCTGCTCAAAGCCTCTAGTAGACTTCCTACTTTACTCCAAGTGAGGTTTATTCAAGTGAGGCTTATCGAAGTGAGACATCATAGTTTGTTTATCCATTCACATATTTTGGCAATTATGAATAAAACTTCTATAAACATTCCTGTGCAGGTTTTATGTGGACATAAGTTTTCAACTCATTTTGGTAAATACCAAGGAACATAACCGGCAGAGCATGTGGTAAAACTACATTTAGTTTTGTAAGAAAGTGCCAAACTGTCTTCCAAAGTGGCTTTATCATTGGCCATTCCCTCCAGCAACGAATGAGAGTTCCTGTTGCTCCACAGTCTTATGAATATTTGATGTTCTCAGTGTTTGGGACTTTATTCATTCTAACAGGTGTGTAGTAGCATCACATTGCTTCAGTTCATACTTCCTCAATGGCATATGAAGTTGAGCGTCTGTTTAAGTGCTTATTTGTTGTCTATAGATTTTCTTTGGTGAAGTGTCTGTTCAGATCTTTCACCTATTTTGAAATTGGGTTGCTTGGGTTTTTGTTGTTCTTGTTGTTAACTTTTAAGTGTTCTTTGTATATTTTAGATACCAATCCTTTATTAGATAAGTATTTTGAAAATGTTTTCTTCCAATCTGTTTCTTTTCATTCTCTTGAACATTAATGTGTTTTTTAACCTTCTTTTCTCCTAAAATATGTTACATGAAACTTGAAATGTGTCTGTTTATGCCTGTATCCCAAGTACCTAGAAACTTGCATTTTCCTGGGTCATAATTGGAAATCCATATGTAGTGGTTGAATAACTGAAATAAAGAGAGAAGAAATTTGTATGCATACAAACAATAAAGAATTAATAGTCAAAATATATTTTAGGGGCGCCTGAATGGCTCAGTCGTTAAGCGTCTGCCTTCAGCTCAGGTCATGATCCCAGGGTCCTGGGATCGAGCCCCGCATCGGGCTCCCTGCTCCGCGGGGAAGCCTGCTTCTCCCTCTCCCACTCCCCCTGCTTGTGTTCCCTCTCTCGCTGTCTCTCTCTCTGTCAAATAAATAAATAAAATCTTTAAAAAATATATACATATATATATTTTAAAATTTACAAATCAGAAAGAAAAATACAATTAAATCAATAGGAAAATGGGAAACATCTAGCAACAGGTAATTTACAGAAGTCTCAAATTGCCAATACATTTAAAATGTGGTTGACATTATTGGAAAATGAAGAAAATGCTGATTAAAATCACAATGTAACATGATTTCCTATCATATTTCTCCATCTACAAATTTAACTTTATCTATTTAGTTTTGGTCATTTTGTTCATATCGTTGGATTAACTAAACTCTACAACTCATGACATACTAACACAAATAGTATATTGATACATATGTGACTTGTCTGTTTGTTTATGCATGTAACAACCATAAATCCAAACCCATATTCAAGTTGTAGAACATTATTAAAATTTTCTGCTACCTGTTTTTTCTTTCCCCTCTCATTCACCTATATCTTGTCTCTCACAGAGAGAACCACTTTTCAGGTCTTTGAATTTATTATTCCTCTGCTTTCAAAAAAGGGTACTTGTAAGAAACCATATGCAGTTTTCTAAAGGTCACTTTTACCATTCAATTATTACTAAGATTTATCCACATAGTATCCATAGCTCTAATCTGACAAAATTTTTAAAATCTGACCATACTAAGTGTGGATCAGGATGTAAGGCAAGAATAAATCTACTAAACTGCTTATGGGAATGTAAATTGGAACAAGTACTTTGAAGAACAATTTGACGTAACCAGTACAGCCCAATGTTTAACAAAACTTGTGACCCAGCCATTCAACAATTAGGTATAGAGTCTAAAGAAACTCTACATGAAAACACATTCCCAAGAGCATTCAAAGAAACCACTTGATTAAATACTAAAAATTGAAAATAGCCTAAATTCCTCTATACAGCAGAGAGAAAAATTAATGAACTTAAGCTGTAAAAAAATATGAACGACCCTAAAATTATAATGTAGAGTGAAAAAATTATGGTGCTGAAAAATGTGTATGGAATATAAATAATCTATAAATATATAAACCTTAAAAAGATATGAAGCCATACTGTTTGTTTATGATATACACATAGAATCTACATAGAAAAATATATATACATATATGCATAGATATATACATAGAAAGATACATAGAATGAGAACTAATTTAGTGTATTTACCACTTGTGGCTTGTTGGGAAAGGTGATCTTGGAAAGTTCCCAGAATGTGTCAGCTGCTTCAGCGAAGTTGTATTTTTTATTATTTAAGCCAAGTGTTAGGTTTCTAAGTTAACTATTTAATAATGCTTCATAATTAAGCAATATTAGGAAACACTCTAGTTGAATTTTTATTCATTCATTAAATCTGACAAGGTTTGAATCTATGTCTTTAACCTTTGCCCCTTCCCTAAAATAACCAACCACAACAAAATTAGATCATTTTAATCAAAAATGTTTTATAATCAAAATGGTGCAAAAAGTATGGGTCCAGTGTAAAGACTGCTTTTGGCTGTGACAAAACAATAAATTATCAACTGGAGAGAAACACTAGGAGCTATATGAGGAGATAAAGAGCTACCATCTTATCTTAGGTTTTCGCCAATCCTTTCAATGGATGCTGGGGGCACATTGGCTAGCCAGAGAGACATCAGCCCTGCTCTCATAATGGCATGTGTTTAGTAGAGAAAATAGAGACAAATTAAATAATCACACAGTCAAAAAGAAAATTAAACTCACAATAAATGTTTCTAAGGAGAGGCATATAAACTTATAAAAGATACACCCAAGAGAATTGATCAGAGAGGTTAGGAATGGTCTCTTGGAGGGGAAAGTGATAAATCAACTATCTATAGGACAAACAAAGGAATGAGGAGACCTTTTCTAGCAGAGAAAAAAGCAAGTTTAAAGACCTTGTGTCCAAAGTAAAGAGAGCAAGGTCTATAATAAAGTTGGAGACTATGAGAAAAATAGAAAAACAAAAGATAGAAATTTAGATTACTGTTTATTTTAATTTTGACCTTACCTCCCACTGTCTACTCTCCAGTCATTATTTTTTAAAGACCAATCTTTATTAAATTATTCATCTTTAGTCTTAGAGTAACTGTTTGATGAAAAGAAGCCGAAGAAAGGCTAGCTGTGTAAGACTATAGCATGCACATACAATAATGCTCAGTTATTGTGAGCCATCATTAATATTGGAAAATATTTTCCAAATATAAAATCTGTCTCTGTAATGGTGTCCTCTGTAATCCGATTGTAGCTTAATAAATGTTGTTGATTTTTTAAAAAGATTTTATTTATTTATTTGACAGAGAGATACAGAGAGAGCACAAGTAGGCAGAGCGGCAAGCAGAGGGAGAGGGAGAAGCAGGCGCCCCGCTGAGCGGGGAGCCCGATGCAGGGCTCGATCCCAGGACCCTGGGATCATGACCTGAGCCAAAGGCAGACGCTTAACCGACTGAGCCACCCGGGCGCCCCTAAATGTTGTTGATTTTTAGATTTCATTTTAAATATTTTTTTTGGTGGGTGGTGACCAAAAGGAGCTGGGAAATTGTTCTTGATAACATGAAAAGATACAAAAGACAGTACAGTACTTTGTGTCTTTTCTTTATTAAAAAGCATGTTATTAACTATCATTTAACTCTGATTTGTCAGACAATAGAACAATTGATATTTTTAATACTCCAGGAGAGACTGTCACTTTAATTTTTTTTTACTCTAAGCGTCTTGATAGCTTTCTACATGAACTAAATTATACTAATTTTCACTGTTCAGGATGTGATGGCATAACAATATAACATAAATATCTTTCACAGATAAGGAAATGGCTATATGAGAATCTAAGAATAAGTAATTTATCATGTATTTTTTAAAAGAAAAAAATGATTAGCTTGGTTCTATTCTTTATAATCTTTGCCAGTCATTTTCTCCACATCACTGTTCAAACACAAGATTTCTCTAATTTTATGAAAACCATCTGGGACTTTACATTTTCTACATAATAGGAAGAATTAAGATAAGTATCATAAATAACGTTCAATGAAATTGAATACATTCTGTTTTTGTCTCTGCCCTGTCCCCCTATACTCGCCAGATGTAGTAGAAAGAGTTCCAGACCTGCAGTTAAAATATGGGGGTTGTACTCCCAATTTTAACACATAAGAGCTGGTTATCCTGGGTCCAAGATTCTCAATCAGTCACATTGGAATAATAATAATAAAAATAATAATAATATATACTTAACGAAGTCTTATCCAAGAAATAAATGAAAGAGCATGCATATACGCACAACTTAAATCTTCTGGGAAGTAAGGGTCATGTCTTAAGGTTCATTGAATACCTAGCAATATGTGTGGCACTCTCTTGCATCTAAAATATGTTCAATTTACAGATGAAAAATTAGATCCAATAAATTATTGGAATTAGCATTCCCCAAAAAGTCTTCACTTTCTAAGTAATTTGAGGGGATAAATGAAAGATAGACCATTTTCCTCCCAAAATTATCAAGAAATTTCACAGAAAAGTCTCAAGCAACAGAGATTGACTTAACAGTATACATTTCCCAACTTCTTTTCTGATAAAGCTAAAAACATTTCATACCTCACTTGAAAGTATATGTCTTTGGAAGGAAAATAGCTGGGAGAAATATGTTGGACCATGATTAATCATGGAGAAGATTGAATTGGATTCATGCCAACAAATGAAGCAGCCTTGGAGAAAAGTGTATTTTCTCTGTTTTTTAGATCTCTTAAAAAAAAAAAAAAAAGGATATAAACTCTAAGATGTCCTTGGCCTTCTTGATTTTAGAGAATTAAGCACAGATATGAGTGAATGGAATCAATCCTTTTAAATTGGAAAATAATGAAAAACCGTCATTTATTTCTTTTCTTTTTTTATGTTATGTTAATCACCATACATTACATCATTAGTTTTTGATGTAGTGTTCCATGATTCATTGTTTGCATATAACACCCAGTGCTCCATTCAGTATGTGCCCTCTTTAATACCCATCACCAGGCTAACCCATCCCCCCACATGCCTCCCCTCTAGAACACTCAGTTTGTTTCTCAGAGTCCATAGTCTCTCATGGTCCGTCATTTATTTCTAAAGCAGAAGCTGCTGCTAATATACACGTAAGATTTTAAGAGACTTGATATTTTAAACTGCTTTAGAAAACTTTTTCATATATATTCAAATCATTTGCATTTCCAGAGATGTTGAACTTTTTAAATAGCAGTCATTTGTATTTCAGACAGGTACGGTATCAGACAGAATGAGACATCTGGTAGAGCCTACAGGAAAGCATATTAGCTTGAGGATCTGAGGGAAATTCACAAAAGAGAAGGATAATAAAACAGTAAAAATAAACCATATGTTGCTAATGATTTAGAATGTGAGAAACATTTTTTTTAAAGCTGAGATCTACTCCATATGGATTTAATTTGTTTTCTGAAATCCAAAGCTCACTGTGATTATCAAAATGGATAAGTTACTTTATATCTGGCAATAAGGAGTATTTTTCTCAGTAACACTGTAAAGGTGACTTCCATCCATCTGTCCCTTTACTCAGTGGAGAAGGAGTATGACCTAGGGAAAAGATGGTCCCAATCAACTCTAATCTGACCTGTAGCTTTGTTAAAAATCTCTGAAGATTGGAAATTCAATATGCTTTCTTAAACAAATTTTCCACAAAATGATAGGCTATCACAAACACAGCAAGCTGAAATCAATCAACTATAGGCTCTGAGAAACTCTAGAAACTGTAAGTGGAAGTGACCTAAGAGAGTTCTAAGCAGCCTTTCATTAGTTGTAGACCCCTGATCTCCTACATGGGTATCTGTTAAAATGTAGATTCTCGGACCACATCCCAATCCACTGAATCATACACTTTAAGTGAGAAAGTAAAATCTATACTATTAACAAATTCCCCAGGTAATTGTCAGACTCCCTAAAGTTTGAGAGTCAATAATGTAGGAAAGTACTATCAATATGGTAGCCATAGAATATGTGGTTATTAGGTCCTTGAAATATGGCTACTGAAATGTATGAAATATAAAATACACTCTAGATTTTGAAGACTCATAAAAAATAATCTTAATAATTTTATATTGATTACATGTTGAAAACTATAATATTATGGATACATTGAATTAAATCAAATATATTATTAAAATGAATGTCACAATTTCTATATTTTAACATGACCACTAGAAAACTGTCAATTACACATATAGCTTGCATCATATTTCTTTTGGATAGCACTGCTCTCTAGACTGTAGATATTGATAATAATTTCACATACTTGTTCAACTTTACACTGAGACATTCATGTTTTCTTAATTTATGACATCCAAGTACTAAATTTTATCCTTATTGCATAAATATATTTGTCATAAATGTATACTTTAAAGTTAAGAGAAAAATCACTTCTGTCAATACATTGGCTGTAATTTGAATGCATGAACTTGAAGAATTGCCACAGACTCTTAAATGAGGTCACATTAGGGGCACCTGGGTGGCTCAGTCGGTTAAGCATCTGCTGTTGACTCAGGTGATGATCCCAGGGTCCTACTCAGCAGAGAGTCTGCTTCTCCCTCTCCTACTCCTCCTGCTTGTGTTCCCTCTCTCGCTGTGTCTCTCTCTGTCAAAGAAATAAATAAAATCTTAAAAAAAAAAAGCTACATACCCCAGCCACCCTTGCAATTACATGAAAGCCATGTAACTAAGTTCTGAGCAACAGAATCTGCATGGAAATGACAGACCTCACTTTCCTTTTTTTTTAACTTTATTTTTAGAGAGGGAATGGTGGGGGCGGGGAAGAGTGGGGCAGAGAGAATCTTAAGCAGGCTCCATGCCCAGCATGAGGCTGGACATGGGGCTCAAGGCAGGGCCCGATCTCATAACCCTGAGATTATGACCTGGCCAAAATCAAGAGCCAGACACTTACTGACTGGGCCACCCAGGCGCCCTGGTCTGGACTTTCAACTATGGTTCATAATACCTTCCCATTCACATTCCTCCATTCTTTTTCTCCACCAGAAAGTGAAATGAAGAAAACTCCAAGGACCCAGAAGAAAATGCTACCACAAAAATATAAGGAGCCCAATAGTCTTAAGCAGAGGACAATACTCCAGAAAAGCCTTCCAAAGAGTAACAGTCTTCAGATTGTTTTCTGAGTGAAAAAATAATAATAGTAATAGTGTGGTATGTCACTTAAATTTTAGAATTGTTTGATATAGCAGTTAGTCTACCCTAACAAGTAGATATATTTTTAGAATGCTTTCCTTTCCTTTCTAGATCCAAATAGGTAATGTTTCATATGCGTTGCGTTCTTGGAAAAAAACTGCTTTTTCTAAGAAAGATACAATTTTAGAAAGATAAACCTCATAATATACTATTGCTTATCTTAGACTTCTATAACTCATCTTCATCTTTTTATTAGTAAAATTGCCTCAGTTATTTCATGTTAAAATAGCTTACATTTTCTTATTTTCATTTGTATATACCAGGATTTGGAAAACTCTCTTCTGTAAAGAGTCATATAGTATAGATTTACACTTTGTGAGTCTCTATCACAACTAATCAACTCTGCTCTTATAGCACAAAAGTAGCCTAAACAATACATAAACACATGGTATTGCTGTGTTCCAATAAAACTTTATTTACAAAAACAGGCAGCCAACCCACAGGTTATAGCTTGACAACCCCTAGTGTGGACTGTTCATTGCTAAAAAGAAATTTGGAGATACTAAATAATATTAGGACAACACAGTACCTTCATTCAGCATGTTAAAAAATATCACTTATTTTTTATGTTACTCTACACTTAATTAGATTTACTTTAGTCTTTCTTGTTTAATGTACAGATTTTGGATAGATTTTTCAGGTCTTCATCAAATTTTTTTTTTCTGTTTATCTACATTGTTTGGCCACTTTGAATATCAATCTGGGCTTGTCTTGTTCTCTTGTTTGCTTTCATGCCCTCTATTTCTAAAAAAAAAAAATAAGTATTTGAGTAGAACTTATAGGGCAGTATATCAAAGAGATGGAAAGGAGAAAATGACAGAAAATAATTAATTACCTAAGACACAAAACAGTCAAACATTTAAACTGTCTTGAGCAAAGAAATCTCTTTGCAGCTTTCTTTCTGCTAACACTGGTGTTCTTTTCATTGTATTATTGTTTGTCAAATTTTTGGAACGTCTTCCTACATTGTTATTCTATAAGCTCTGTTTTTATGAGAGCTTGATTTAGGCCCCACATCAGTGATTTTACATAATTTCTCTACATCAGCAATGCAATATAGGAAATAAGTAACCTCCAGGAGAAACACGTTGCGGTAATGCATTTCCACCCCTTGGCTTTGACTATAAATTAATCAGACAGCACACAGAAGAGACAAGGGATAAGAAAATTAGTTTCAACTGAATGACTTCCTTTAAAGCACTGAAATCTAATTTGCATGAACTTTTGCTTGATTGTGTCAATTTGATCAAGGCAGAAATAAAACAAGTATTCACATTAGTTCTATCACTTACATAACTTCTACCGTTCACATCTTATGAAATGTTAATTTTTAATCACTTTATGTCATATATCATAAACAAATTAAGTAAGAATAAAGCATCTCATACATATTTTAAATTAAACTCAATTTCAAGACCAAGAATCTTATGATACAACTTTAAGTGTTCTCTCTTGTTATGTAATAATAGTTGATCACAAGTTTTCTGTCTATCAGTAAAATGAAGAAATAAGAGAGATCGTGTTGTAGTCCATTGATTGAAATCCACATGGCAATTGCCTCAGCCACAGTGGCAAGTTTGGGTTTTTATTGCTTCATACTCCGAATGTTCTGGGTTTACTATCAGTAGTTTCCACTTCTGTTCACATACACCTAATAGGAGAAAATAAGGAGGAGTTGGGAAAATGTTCCACGAGGAAAAGTGATGAGAGGGGTCCTTCATATCCTGATTCCTGGAGAAAAACAGCTCTTGTTTTGTAAAGTCAGAACAAGTTTTCTTAAGAAGTCAAGAATAGGGCGCCTGGGTGGCTCAGTTGGTTAAGCGACTGCCTTCGGCTCAGGTCATGATCCTGGAGTCCCGGGATCGAGTCCCGCATCGGGCACCCTGCTCAGCAGGGAGTCTGCTTCTCCCTCTGACCCTCCTCCCTCTCATGCTCTCTGTATCTCATTCTCTCTGTCTCAAATAAATAAATAAAATCTTTAAAAAAAAAAAAAGAAGTCAAGAATATTTTTCATAAAACCTTAAACTATACTCAATCCATAAGAAAGTCAGCAATTTCAAGATAGAAATCCAGCAGCATTTGAATATATGTATATGTCCTGGCAATCCCAATTTCCTCTGACCTCCATACTCTTTACCAACTTGATGAGAGCCTTTAAAAGTGCTGCCCTCAGTCAAAACTGACTCTATTTTTACATTATAAAGTTGAATAGCCAACAATTCGGAACTTACTGAAGAACTATAACAAGTTCAGCATTTGGTGAAGGTTGAGAAAGAATATTGCTTATTGAGAAAGCTTCTCATATTTATTCTTCCTTGGAAATAATTCTGGTTCTATACAATTAGTTGTCCTAAGCTAAATATTCAAGAAATTTCAATATTCACTGGAAATTATTTTGGTACCAACGGCCAACTGATTTAAAAGCATATTTATGACTTTGGAAAAGAGGATGATGGGTATAGTTGAAATAATGCTTCCCTTTTTACAAATGCTGTTTGCTTTATTCATTTTACCAAGTCTCAGTGTTTTTTGATAATATACTATACACATATCTGTTGAGCACATACCATGATATCTCTAAGGACGACAATATTGGGGAAAAGACTGATCCTTGTCATCCATAAGAGAACACAAAGAGACACCACCTCTACATGGATATACAGACCACAAAAAGTATAAGAACCAGAACTTAATTCCAAGGACTATAACAAAGGTTCAGAACACCCTGGTATAAGGATTTTATCATTCTTTATCTAGAAAGACTCATGGATTTTTCTTGTGGCAGGAAGATTCCAAAAGATCAATTCATACATCATGGCCTTTCAAGGCTGCTGTGTTTCAGAAGTGCCAGTCTAGAGAGATTGATAGGGCTGTTCTGTTCTTGATTTCCTATTGCTCGGTTTCTCTGCCATCAATCTCACACAACCAGGATGGCTAGAAGTAGGATTAGTGACAGTGTGACAGAACTCAGAGACTCCTTCTAAGACCAAACAGATGGAGTGTGTCCATTCTTTGGAAGAATTACCTCCCCTCTTCCGAATCCTTAAATAATAGCACATAAATTCTCCTGCCTCTCTTTCTCTCTCCCTCTCTCCCTCCCTCCCTTCCCTCATCTCTCTCTCTCTTTTTCTCTCTCATTTCCAACCTCAAGACCTTATATTCTGATTGTCTATTTCTAGGTTCTACTGAAAAGAGTACTATTTTTTTATTAGTTTGTTCTATTAATTTATGTTTTAACTTCTTAATTTTTCCTAATTTTAATTTTTCATGAATTTAAAATAGAACTCTATATGAGAGACATGGGGTCTCCCACTTACAAACACACACACACACACACATACACACAGTGCAGGGGTAGATTGAGGCCAACTAAGGAGGCTTTTAAGTGTTAAAATATTCATGTCAGAGAGTTAAGTGTCTGCTTCATAAGGTTTTTTGGGGTTTTTTTTGTTTTTTTAAGAACAGGACTAAGAAATTCAAAACACTTCCCTGCCTGACAGATAGTATGTTTAAATTCTTAATGCCTAGGCAGTTTCTGCATATGTCAACTTTTAAAATTTGCTTAGTCATCCATTTAATTTTTCTATGCTGTGTTTCCATCCCTTCACTGTATCATATTATTTCACTACCAGTAAAAACTACCCTTCTTCTCAAGTCACTTTTCTACATAAAAGTTTATGCACCTAATATGTGTCAGGCACTGTAGAGCATGAAGACTACAAAGGTAAGTAAAGTAACTCGAGTTTCTGCCCCCATAGATTTTATAGTCTAGTCAGTAAGTCCTACATGATCAAAGAATCTCAGCAGTACTTGTGCTAACTGGCTCTGAAATTGCTAAGGATCCTCTGATGATGTAAAACAGGGACGTGACCTAGTTCAGGAAGTCAAGGAAATGCTTGCTGGGGGAAGCAAAAGGTGAACTGAGATTTGAAGGAGGACTAGAAACATTTATCATTTTTTTCCTAGCAACACATTTTTTGTCACCCTGGAACACAGTTTCCATTTAATTTGTGTTTCTGGCTGACTCTGACGTTACCAACACAACGTCCATCCCTTACCCATGTTCCTACTTGCTGCAGAGACTTTGATTTGTTCACGTTTACCCTCCCTCTGTTTACAGGGAATATAAGGATGAATGACAATTGTCTAACCCAATTACAGTAATTCTGTTCTTGCAAGTAATTTGTTCAGTCATATCATGAATTTTAACCCAGCCAATGAGACATCAGGGGAGGTTTCCTGGGGACTCCTGGGAAAAATGCGTTATAAGGAGATATGTTAAGAAAACTGCAGTTTGTGCCTTTGGACATTGTTGAAGACCTGATATTTAAAAGAACTGTAGCCATTTTGTAACCATAAGCAAGGAGCAGATGTTCTGTTAAGTGGAAGATGAGGATGTGGAAGGATGGAGGGAACACATGTCCTTGCTGGTATCATTTAGCTCTTGGGTTTACTTTGGAGTTCTTGCCTAGTCTCTGGACTGGATCTGCGAGATGATAAACAGCTTTATTTATTTATTTATTATAAACAGCTATCTTTAGGCCTCTGTCACTAAAACAAAATTATCCCAATTGGGAAAAAAGAAGTTCTGATTCTTAGATTTGGTAGACTAATTATAAAATCATAGCAAGAATAATAATAATAATAAAGACCTGGAAAGATCCACATAATGGTTAACTACAGAGAGAAAAGAAGAGCTGGAGGATGGGAGATGAGTGACTAGCAAGTTCGCAAAGAGCGTATATTCATCTATGGCTTTAGCAATTAAAGATTTTTTTTAAAGCAACGAAATATAACTTTTCTACCTTGTTACCTAAATTAAAGGTTTCCAGTCTTTAAACCTTTTCCATGCCTTCAATGCCTGACTTAGAGAGACTACCCAATTAATGTTCCAATTAATGTTCCAACTAATGTTTACTGAATGAATAAATGAATCAAACCTTTTCAAAGTGTCTGGAGAAGGATAAAACCATTGCATACACTTTATTTAATTCCCACTTGGCATCAACTTTGTGAGTAACATTATTTCCATTTTGTATATGCAAAAATTCAGCCTCAGAGAGATTTAGTAAGGACATAGCTGTTGAGAGAACTAAAATTTATTTTTTTTAAAGATCTTATTTATTCATTTGAGACACAGAGATACAGAGAGAGAGAGAGAGCATGAGCTGTGGGAGAGGCAGAGGGAGAGGGAGAGGAAGAAGCAACTCCCCGCTGAGTCAGGAGCCCGATATGGGACTCGATCCCAGGACCCTGGGATTATGACCTGAGCCGAAGGCAGACGCTTAACCATCTGAGCCACCCAGGCGCCCCAAGAGATAGAACTAAAATTTAAACCCAAGGTTTTTTGACTTAAAAGCCCAGAGAAAAACAAGTTCCTTCTCTCATGTCACTGTTTTCCTGCACATTTATCAGGAAATATTCTAATTTTTTGTCTCCCTAATGGGGTCCTTAAATCAGTAGTATCAGAATCACTTGTTAGATTTAAAAGAAAAGTATTTCTAGGATCCATGTAGTGGTTAGATCCAAGAATAACCATTAGATACATTATATAAAAACTTTGAGAGACCCTAGCATATACACCAAAGTTGAAGAACCACCATATTACACTCAGAAAACATGTTATTCTTGTTAAATAAAATCCACACATACAGGGGCACTTTCTCATTTTTTTCCCTTGCTTGTTTGTTTCTTAAATTCCACATATGAGTGAAATCATATGGTATTTGTCTTTCTTTGACAGACTTATTTCACTTAGCATTATACTCTCTAGCTCCATCCATGTCACTGCAAATGGCAAGATTTCATTCTTTGTGAAAATTCATTATGGCTGAATAATATTCCATATACATATGGAATAATATATGGCTAAATAATATTCCATATACATATGGAATAATATATATAATAATAATATATACCACATCTTCTTTATCCATTCATCCATTGATGGACACTTGGGCTGTTTCCTTCTCTTGGCTATTGTAAATAATGCTGCTATAAACATAGGGATGCATATATCCCTTTGAATTAGTGGTTTTGTATTTGGGTAAATATCCAGTGGTGTAATTGCTGGATCGGAAGGTAGTTCTATTTTTAGCTTTTTGAGGAACCTCCATACTGTTTTCTTCAGTGGCTGCACCAGTTTGCATTCCCACCAGCAGTGCACAAGTGTTCCTTTTTCTCCACATCCTTGCCAACACCTGTTGTTTTTTGTGTTTTTGATTTTAGCCATTCTGACAGGTGTGAGTTGATATCTCATTGTAGTTTTGATTTGCATTTCCCTGATGATAAGTGATGATGAGCATCTTTTCATGTATTTATTAGTCACCTGGATGTCTTTTTTGGAGAAATGTCTGTTCATGCCTCCTGCCCATTTTTTAATCAGGTTATTTGTTTCTTGGGTGTTGAGTTTTATAAGTTCTTTATATATTTTGGATACTAGCCCTTTATTGGGTATGTCATTTGCCAATATCTTCTCCCATTCCATAGGTTGCCTTTTAGTTTTGTTGATTATTTCATTTGCTGTGCAGAAGCTTTTTATTTTGATGTAATCCCAGTGATTTATTTTTGCTTTTGTTTCCCTTCCCTCAGAAGACATATCTAAAATGAAGTTGCTATGGCTGATGTCAAAGAAGTCACTGCCTGTATTCTCTTCCAGGAGTTTATGGTTTCAAGTCTCACATTTAAGTCTTCTATCCATTTTCAATTTATTTTTGTATATGGTGTAAGTGGTCCTCTTTTGCATGTTCATATTCAGTTTTCCCAGCACCATTTATTGAAGAGACTGTCTTTTTCCCATTGGATATTCTTTCCTGCTTTGTTGAAGATTAATTGACTCTATAATTGTAGGTTTATTTCTGGATTTTCTATTCTGTTCTATTGATCTATGTGTCTATTTTTGTGCCAGTACCATACTGTTTTGATGACTACAGCTTTGTAATATAACTTGAAGTCCAGAATTATGATGCCTCCAGCTAGCTTTTCTTTTTCAAGATTGGTTTGGCTACCCAGAGCCCCTTTGGGTTCCATACAAATTTTAGGATTGTTTGTTCTGTGAAAAAGGCTATTGGCATTTTGATAGGGATTGCATTAAACGTGTAGATTGCTTTGGGTAGTATAGACATTTTAACAGTATTTGTTCTTCCAATCCATGAGCATTGAATGTCTTTACATTTATTGTCTTGAATTTCTTTCATCAGTTTTTTATAGTTTTCAGAGTGCAGGTCTCCTTTGGTTAGGTTTATTCCTATGTATCTTACTATTTTGGGTGCAATTGTAAATGGGACTGTTTTCTTAATTTCTCTTTCTGCTGCTTTTATATTGCCATATAGAAATACAACAGATTTCTGTACATTGATTTTGTATCCTGAGACTTTAATGAATTCCTTTACCAGTTCCAGCAGTGTCTTTAGGATTTTCTATATATAGTATCATGTTATCAACAAATAATGAAAGCTTTATTTCTTCCTTACTGATTTGGATTCCTATTATTTCTTTCTGTTGTCTAATTGCTGTGGCTAGGACTTCCAGTACTATGTTGAGTAAAAGTGGTGAGAGTGGACATTCTTGTCCTGTTCCTGACTTTAGGGGTAAAGTTCTCAGTTTTTCCCCATTAAGAATGATGTTAGCTGTGGGTTTTTCATAGATGGCCTTTATTATGTTGCGGTACATTCCCTCTAAACCTATTTTGTTGAGGCTTTTTATTATTTTCTTATTTCTTAATATTTAAAATAAATACTTGACTCTCAAGAAAACACATGGCCTTTCTGTAACATATCTATTTCATCAAAAGTTGATTTATAAATAATCAATTTTTATCTAATTAAATCATACTGCCAAAATAAATTTGTTTAAACTAAAAAAGTCATCTATATCAGTCTGAACTTTCTTTAATAAGTATATATAAAAAAAAGTAATTTATAAGTTGGCAGTTTGGCCTAGTACAATATTTTTAACAGAGTCACACAGCACATTATTTGTATGATGGTAAAAAAAAAAAAAGACTGAAAAATGAAGTTACTTCTTTTATTATGGATACAACAATTATGCCTTTGGGGTGCTCAGGAATCCTGTAGTAGAAAAACCAAAGAATATATTTAAGTGCAGTTAGATGCCAGTCCATAATCCCCAATGTTTTCATCTTTATCCAATCTAAAAATTACACAACTCCCTTTAAGCATTTCTTCTTATAAATGAGCAATAACTGATTTTTTTAAAAGATTTTATTTATTTATTTATTTGACAGAGAGAGAGACAGCAAGAGAGGGAACACAAGCAGGGGGAGTGGGAAAGGGAGAAGCAGGCTCCCCGTGGAGCAGGGAGCCCGATGTGGGGCTCGATCCCAGGACCCCCGGATCATGACCTGAGCCGAAGGCAGATGCTTAATGACTGAGCCACCCAGGCTCCCCAATAACTGATATTTTTAATAAGCTAATTCTTAATAGACTTTCTGATGTCTCTGATTTTCTGGGTAATAAATGACTACAGAAAACAAGAAATTCAGTCATTCATTTATGCAGACATCTATTGAATACATGCCACACCCCGGGGCACTGTTAAATGCCCAGAATGTGCTAAGTCCAGTAGAACACTGTGGTCAGAACCAAATGGAACCCAAAGAATTATATTTTCAGGAATATTTACAGCTTGACAAAGGCATGTAGTGGAATTAGTTTGTAGGAGGAAGAGAGTTAGATTATCAAGAGGCTTATGTACCAGGTTGAAGACTTTGAGTGCTTTTTGAAAAATTTAAGAGATTCTAAGAAGTATAGTGACTTTAAGAAGTCCAGTGATATTAAATAATTCTGAATTATGGCTATAAACGTAGACTAGAGTTCGTTATCTTTATCCATTTCTTTCTCATGACCAGGGGGTTAATCAACTAATTATATGTCTGGAGAAAGTTATTTAACTTTTCTACTTTGATATTTACAGTTTACTGATTCTCAAACCATGCCCCAAAGAGGTTTGCCATTCCACAGAGCCCTTTCAAAGCCCCCGTATGGAAGAATCTGAGAACACCCATACAAAGCACATCCCCATTTTTATTTGCTTTATATACAAAGTTCTGGATAAGATTAGATTTACACAGAGCATCATCCACCCTGGACAGATATGCTTACCTACTATCATAACAGGTCTATGATTCTAATGTAATATTATCTAATAATCAGGACAATGTTTGGGACATCTAATCAAGAACGTTATTCTTCTCTAAAGGAACTACTCAGGACTCTATTGCAAGTGACAGAAAATCAACTCAAATTAGTTTTTAAAAATAAATAAAATTTGGGGTGCCTGGGTGGCTCAGTTGGTAAAGCGACTGCCTTCAGCTCAGGTCATGATCCTGGAGTCCCAGGATCGAGTCCCGCATCAGGCTCCCTGCTCGGCGGGGAGTCTGCTTCTCCCTCTGACCCTCCCCCCCTCGTGCTCTCTCTCAAATAAATAAATAAAATCTTTAAAAAAATAAATAAATAAATAAAATTAATTGGCTCACTGACTGAGGAAGGACTGAGGCAGAGCTGGCCTCAGGCAGATCTAGATCCAGGACTCAGATGATAGCATCTGGTTCACCTTCCCTTCCCCATCTCCAACCTGTACCATCTCTAGTTCCTTGTAAGTTGGCTTCAATTTTTCTTGGTACAGTTATGTTTTCTCTAAGCAGAGGAGAATTTGGCCAAAGACAGCTTGAGTTGTCCATCACCCAAGTTGGAAAGAACGTTAAGAGGAAAGTGAGAACTTCAATCTATTTGCACTCCCATATAAATTCCAGAGAAGAAAAGTCTGAATGGCTAGTCCTGGATCGTGTGTTTAGGTCACATCTCCACATCTGCAGGTGATCATTTCTGACCAAATTAAACACACACACACACACACACAGTTTCCATTATATTGAAACATACATTTTAAGCAAAAATCTCACAACTGATGGTAAAAAAAAAAAAAGGAGCGATCAAAGCTGCTCTTAATTCCTGTTAGTATACATAGCATTTGGGGGAAAGAGAGGTTTCACATGGGCTGGTAGCACAATTTAGATGATTTCTACCTCTTATTTTTTATTACAATCTTGTACTCTATTCTCTGAACCAATGATCCTTTCCTTTCACCTGGGTTTTCCATAGAAATATATTCAGTCTTCGTTCATTTACTCAATAGACATTGCCAAGTACTGTAGAGCTGGGATACAGCAATGAACAACCACAAAAGCCTAACATTTTACGGGGAGGTTATTGTCTACTGGTAAAAACACACATGGTGACAAGTGCTGTAAAATACAAGACATGGGTTAAATGGTAGAATGGGAGAGAGTGAGGACACGGACAGTGGACTTGAAGGAGAAATCTTGAAAATCCAGAGAGAGAGCACCCAGGCAGAGGCAAGAGTAGGAGTGTCAGTGTAAAAGTCAAAAAGGATAAATTGGGCTTCTTTAAGAGATGGCGCAAATGCCTAAGCAGAGTGAACTGTACTGGGAGAGCATGACGCAAGCAAGAAAAGGGGCCAAATCAAGCAGCCCTTTCTAAGCCCACAGTAGGAATGCTACATCTTATTACGTGTGTACTAAGAAACGATGGAGGGATTTTGTGCCAGAGAGAAACCTGATTTGATTTGCGAAGGATCACTCATTGCTGTCTGGAGAACAGACTGTGAGGGGTTAAGAATAGAATCTGAGAGACTGAGAGACCAGTTGGGCGGCGATTGCTATAAACCATGTGACAGAAGATGGTGGCCTGGTTGCTCGGAATAGAGTGACAGAGTGGAAGGGGAGAAAGGGAATTTAATTCAAGATAGATTTTGAAAGTGAGAGTGACAGGGTTCGCAGATGGGTTGAATTCAGGGTATGAGGGAAGGGAAAGAGAGGAATGAAGATGACCCCTAGGCTTCGGGCCTCAGAAATAGTGCAAGAAGCAGCAGAAACAATAACCTAGATTGTGAACACCTGAGCTTAGCCTGTAGCTCTCAGTCCATTCCCTGGGCAAAATTTTCAACTAGTGTCAATATAATCCTCCAGAAAACAGTTTCTGAAATGATCGTGGCAAGGGTACTATTTGGGAATCTCAGATAAATTCTAGAGATTGTTGAAAAGGCCATTTCTGTGAAGCAGGCCTTGGAAGTACTGTTTTCAAAAAATCTGGTTCCGCTCTTTTCCCATTGTTTATATTTGTTTAGCATTGTTGGTTTGATTGATAGTGATTATTTTTGAATTTTTATTGTGTGATGACTATTTTTCACTCATGTATTTGGCAGCATGTCAACACTTCGATTAAATTCCCACTAGTTTTTCTACAAATATGTTCTTTTAATTTAAAAGATCTCAATAGGCTGGTTATTTATAAGCATTCCACTTTGTAGTAGCCTCTGGGCATTTTAACTAGAATATCTGCAAAGAAACTTAAGTGTTAAGACAGGAACAATATTATATATGAGAGAAGCCAATTATATAATGTCATCCCTAGAAAACCAATGATAAGAAAATGCCAAGATTTCTCACATATACCAAGCTGAGTATAATTTTTGCCATTACTTTAGATTTTATTTATAATATTCTACCTCTAGAAACTTCATTTCAAATGCTTCCTGATGAACAATGATTCTGAGCTACAACACCATCATCTAAACAGCTGGATCTTCCCATATGTGAAGCCAGTGATTTGTCCACTCAATTACTAAAAAGCAAATCATCATAATTTCCTAAAGTTAATCTCTACTACACATTTTACCCCAAGATAAAAATAATGCAACTCTCCAGGGTTATTCAGCTGCTTTACCCATCAATTCTTAACTCTGTTCTTTCAACGGTTAATTTTAACTAACAAAGAACATTCAGCAAATGAGTTAGAAAAGCCTAGTAGTCTTCTAGTTTTCCTTTACACAACTACCACACTCTAACACTTCTGACACTAGACGTGTCAGGCTCTTCCCCACCAAACAATTCTGTAACACCAGCTGGCTGTGTTATAATTTAACTCAATTCAGACACTATCTACCAGGATATGACATCAGATTCCACAGGTTAAGGGCTTAGTCCCATGAGACTCCTCCCCACTTCAGATGCCAATTGCTAAGCAGTAGGTCCCCAGCTTACCCACAACTTCTGCCTGACTTGGCTACAAATTGGAGGTTCCTATGACCTTCTCCTCAGGTTTGATTAATTTGCTGTAGCAGCCCACAGAACTCAGGGAAACGTTATTGAAACTGTGCCCTCTGGAGGGCCTGGGTGGCTCAGTCGGTTAAGCTTCTGCCTTCTGCTCAGGTCATGATCCTGGGATCCTGGGATTAATCCCCACGTCAGGCTCCCTGTTCAACAGGGAGTCTGCTTCTCCCTCTTCCTCTGACGCCCCTCCCCCCGCCCCCCATTGTGCTCTCTTGTGCTCTCTCGTGCTCTCTCTCTCAAATAAATAAAATCTTAAAAAAACGAAAGAAGAAAGAAACTGTGCCCCATAGGGTTAATGAGGTTGAAACTAGCAGAAAGTTTAAAGCTTGTTTTTCAGAGAACTGTTTTCCCCAATCAGCTATTGTGTCTTTTCAGACCCCACTAACAAACACTAGCTGTCTCCACAGAAGCCTGGTCTCAAGGTCAACTGATAAGGTTTTAGCTTATGCCTAAGCAAGGCCCTGCATTTCTTACCCAAGATAAGGTACCCAAGACACCATCCAGTTTATACTGGCTCTTGGAGCATGCGCACAGCCCCTTCCCCCCCGTCCTAAGATAACCTCCTGATGTCAGTGCTGAATTTGTCTCCTTCTGATGTTTTCTCCACCCCAAAGTGAACAAGGGATGTATGTTACATGCATGCTTGCTCAATGTGCATGCTCCATCTTTCCTCATGAATAGTCATAGATTTCCCCACCCTTTTCATCAATATGTATATAATCTCAACCCCTAACATTATAAAAAACTTGTTCTCTCTCCCTTCAGGGAAGCAAATTTGAGGCTTGTACTCCTGTCTCCTCCTTTGGCTGCCTCTTAAATAAACTTGCCTTGCAGCAAACCTGATGTCTTAGTTATTGGCCTTGCCGCATGTTGGACAGACAGACTTGGATTCAGTTACCTTTCCAGTTTATTAAAGAATATGATAAGGGATACAGATGAATAGCCAGATGACAAGATACATAGGACAAAGTCTGGGAGGGTCCCAAGCACAGGAGGTTCTGTCCCCATGGAGCTGAGGTATGTCATCATTCCAGTATGTGGTTGTGTTCACTAAACAGAAGCTCTCTGAACCCCCATACTATTGGGATTTTTATCAAGGCTCCTTTAGGTAGGCATGATCAATGATTAACTCAATTTTCAACTCCTCTTCCTTCTCTAAAGAATGGGGAATGGGGAGGGGGCAACTGGCTGGCTCAGTCAGTTAAGCATCAGACTCTTGATTTCAGCTCAGATCATGATCTCAGGGTCATGAGATTGAGCCCTGCATCAGGCTGTGGGCTGGGCATGGAGCCTGCTTAAGACTCTCTCTCTCCCTCTCCCTCTGCGCCTCACTGCCTCATGCTCACATGCATACATGTATACTGTCTCTCTCTCTCAAATATAACATATTTTTTTAAATGGCAGTGGGGCTGAAAATTTCAAGCTTCTAATCATGGCTTGGTCTTTCTGGTGACCAGCCCCCATCCAGAAGCCCACCAAAAGTCACTTCATTGGACCAAAAGACACTAACACCCAGAGAATTCCAAGGGTTTTAGAAGCCCTGTGTTAGAAACCAGGGTCAAAGACCAATAGTAGAACAAACAATGCTCCTAGTGCTCTTTGCTCTTAGGAAACTACAAGGGTGTTAGGAGCTCTGTGCCAGGATCTAGAGGTGAGGAACAATATATATATTCTCTGTTATTTCACAACAAACACATATACAGAATGTATAGGCAGACTTGAACCCTACTAAATACTTAATTACTCATCTATAATTTCTTGCTAAAACTTTAGGGCAGGTATTGTACAACTATCTTATTACAATTAATCAATATGAGAATTAGTAAGTACCCTTATATCATTCCATTTTCAGAGTCTGAAAGGAAAAAGGAAGAGAATCAACATCTATCCATGAGTAATTTATTTATTTTTATTTTTTTTTAAGATTTTATTTATTTATTTGACAGAGAGAGAGACAGCGAGAGAGGGAACACAAGCAGGGGGAGTGGGAGAGGGAGAAGCAGGCTTCCCGCCGAGCAGGGAGCCCGATGCGGGGCTCGATCCCAGGACCCTGGGATCACGACCTGAGCCGAAGGCAGATGCTTAACCGACTGAGCCACCCAGGCGCCCCCTATCCGTGAGTAATTTAGATGTGGCTGTCCCCCACAGGCAATCTCTGTTCTCACCCCGCAACTCATTTTATAGCAGGATTTGGCCTTTGCCTATTACAAACTCAGTTCCAATCCCATGCTAGTTTGCGTCAACTTTGCCAGACAATGGTGCACAGTTGTTTAGTCCAACACCAGTCTCAGATGTTGCCATAATGATATTTTAGATGTGATTAAAATTTTAAATCTTAAAGTAGACTTTAAATAAAGCAGACTACCCTCCATAATGTAAGTGGGCCTCAACCAGTCAACTAAAGGCCTGAAGAACAAAGACTGAGGTTTCTCAAAGAAGGAATTTGGCCTTAAGACTTCAACATAGAAACCCTGCCTGAGTCTCCAGGTGGCCTGGACTGCAAACTTTGGTCTAAAAACTACAACATCAACATAAGCATTACCTGAACTTCCTTCCTGTCAGCTTACCACATGGATTTGGGGCTTACTGGCCCCATTACCATTTTTAAAATAAATTAAAAAAAAATAAATCAGTATCTCAATCTCTCTCCGTCTCTTTCTTTCTCTCTTTCATGTGTGTGTGTCTTATTGGTTCACTTTCTATGGAGAACCCTGCCTAATACAGATTTCAGTACCAGGAAAGATATACTATTGCCTCGAAGACACTGCTCTTAGGGATATGAATGTTAATGATGCTTCTGATGAGATCTCAGATGGAAGTAGACAATGGTATTAGAAACTGGAAGAAAGATGATTCCTGTTATAAAGTGGCAGAGATCTTGGCTGAATTGTGCTCTACTGTTTTTTGGGGTTTTTTAATCTTAATTTTTTTATTAACATAAAATGTATTATTTGTTTCAGGGGTACAGGTCTGTGATTCATCATTCTTACACAATTCACAGAGTTCACCATAGCATATACCCTCCCCAGTATCCATCACCCAGCCACTCCATCCCTCCTACCCCCCTCTCTACTGTTTTGTGGAAAGTAAACTTGTAAGTGATGTACTTTGATATTTAGAGATTTACAAGCAAAGTGTTGAAGGGGTGGACTGGTTTCTTCTTGCTGTTTAAGTAAAGTGGGAGAGAAGTAGGTAGTTGAAAAAGGAATTATTAAGCAAAAGGAAGCCAGAACTTGAAGATTTGAAAAATTCTAAGCCTATCTATATTGCAAAAAAGGAGAAAGCATGCTCTGGAGAGAACACCAACTGTATGGCTAGACAACCCTTTGCTAAAGAGATTGGGTGTGTGACTTGTGGATCCAGTCAACAATCTTAACAGAAATGCTGGCAATGTGGACCGAAGAGGATAAAAACCAGAAATGAAGGAAGCCTATTAGACTCCTGGGATGCTCAGATAGGAAACGGGCTAATATAGTGATCTAACTATGAACATGTGTTATCCTTCAAGAAAAGGGGAGAATGACCCAGGGCTACATCATCCATTCCACGAGGTGGGGCCATGACCCCAACTGGCCCCTAGGACAGAGCATCAACCAACAAGGAGCATTCCCAAGACTTAAAATCTAATGGAGTTTGCCCTGCTAGGTTTCAGATTTGCTTGGGAACCATGACCTTTTTTCCTTTTAATTTGTGCCTTTTGGAATGGGAATGTATATACTATTCTTGTCTCACCATTGCATTTTGGAAGGAGATAACTTGTCTGGGATCACAAGTTCACAGATGGAGATAAATTTTGCCCCAGGATGCATCTTATCCCAATTGATTTCAGTTATGAGATTTGGGACCTTGAGTTGACAAGGTTTAGATGAATTTTGGACAGAGAGTTAATGCTGTAATGATTAAGACTTTTGAAGATGTTGGGATACAGTGACTGTATTTTGCACACAAGAAGTTCATGATTTTTGAGGGGATTAGAAGACAGACTATTATGGGTTAAATTGTGTCTCCCGAAAAAGATATACTGGATATACTAACCTTTAATACTTTGGAATGTGAGCTTATTTGGAGATAGGGTCTTTACAGAGGTAATCAAGTTAAAATGAGGTCAATAGGGTGGATCCTGATCCAATATAACTGGTGTCTTTATAAAAAGGGGAAACTCCAGAGATTAAGAATTCCTCATATCAGTGAGGTCATATGATACATGTCTTTCTCTGATTGACTTATTTCACTCAGCATAACACCCTCCAGTTCTATCCACGTCATTGCAAATGGCAAGAATGAAGGGGGGGGAATCGGAGGGGGAGATGAACCATGAGAGACGATGGACTCTGAAAAACAAACTGAGGGTTCTAGAGGGGAGGGGGTAGGAGGATGAGTTAGCCTGGTGATGGGTATTAAAGAGGGCACATTCTGCATGGAGCCCTGGGTGTTATGCACAAACAATGAATCATGGAACACTACATCAAAAACTAATGATGTAATGTATGGTGATTAACATAACAATAAAAAATTTAAAAAATAAAATTTAAAAAAAAGAAAAAGGGGAAACTTTTTTATTTTTAGATCTCAAGCACTTTAACATAATTCCCTAATAAAGATCAATAAGAATTTTCAGGTTTTTAGCCATATTTAATTCAAGAGGCTAAAGGAATAGAAGAACAGTAGTCATACTGCTTCTTTTCCCTGTGGAGTGCTTCTAATACACTTCAGAGTCATCTATGACATAATCCTGACAGCGTGTAACATACACCTAAAGTTACCTTCACTGAGGGTCAAATTAAATGGAACAAATATTTGTAAAGTTCATACTATGTGAGACGTTCTCTTAATATTATAAGACAACTAGACATGATCTCAGAGGGCTCAAATGGAGGAGGTAGATAGATGATTAGTGGATTATAATTAAATAGTTGTAGATTCTCTCAAACTTCCACACCAATCTCAAGATGGCTCTTCTTTCAAAAACCAATCTCAATGCAGTTATATCTCAAAAAGTCTTTCAAGTACTCATTCTAGGTTAAGTTGAGGATTACATAGAGGGAACTGAACAAAAATACCACACTAGTAAAAAAAAAAAAAAAAAGTCTTTTAGAATGATAATGAAGAGGTTAATAAATATAGATTCTGCCATGTGCGTATTACTAAGCAATAATTGGTTGTGTTAAAAAGAAACCCAGAGGCCCAAAATGGTGTCACTTGGGCCAGGCCAAGTCACCAAACTGGGGCTTAATACCTAGCCTAATGCAATTTCAACCTACCCCAGAAATGACAGTTAACCCGTCAATCAGGAATTTTGTGATAAACACCAATGAGGCAATCTGTCACAGGGCTCATTCATCCCCTAAAGGAAAATGAGGTAACCCTGCTCTTCCACCTAAAGGAAGGTGACTTTGTCTGGAACAATCCTTTCTTTTCTTTGTTAATAACTTTCTTGCCCCACCCTCCTTCCTACGAAAACTTTCTATTTTGCACATCTCCTTGGGGCTCCCCTGTACTTGCTAGATGGGATGCTGCCGGATTCACAAATAGATTAATACAGCCAATGAGATCTTCAAATTTACGCAGTTGAATTTTTGTTAACAGGTGGCTACTACTAAATTCACTAAGTAATTGAAATAAGAAGTATTAGCAACATTATAAAAAAATAAACCTGTCAAGTTCTGCACAGCTCCACCAATTATCCCCTAAATGATCAACACTCTCATTTAAATGCTGCAGATTACTTCTAAAAGCAACACAAAAGTGACAAATGTGTTTTATGGTGTTTTTTTTTAAGATTTTATTTATTCACTAAGGGAGAGAGCACACAAGCTGGGGGAGGAGGAAAGGGAGAGGGAGAGAGAGAGACAAGCAGACTCCCTGCTGCGTGTGGAGCCCAATGCAGGGCTCAATCCCAGGATCTGAGCTCAAGTTAGATGCTTAACCGACTGAGCCACCCAGGCGCCCTGACAAATGTGTTTAAATCAACAACTGGAATGTCAGATCTAGCATGGGGACTTTTTTTTTCCATTAAAAATTCTAGAATAGTTGATCACTCTGACCTGGATGGGCTAGACACATAACAGCTTGGTTCTCAGGACAGCCCAAATATAGGCACTCTGTACGCATTCTTCACAACTCTAAAGACACATTAATCTGATTTCCATGTAAGAAAATTTCATGGCTTTTTGGTTGGCATGAATTGTAAGATACAACACGAAAAGTATGCTCCATAAGAAAAAAATCTGATAAATTAGACTTCATCAGAATGAAAAAGTTTTGCTCTGTGAAAGAGGCTGTGAAAAGATTGAAAAGATAAGCCACAGACTAGGGAGAAATATTTGCAAAACACATCTCTGCCATGAGACTTACACCCAGAGTTTCTGAAGACTTCTTAAAATTCAAAATAATAATGAGACAAATGATTCCATAAAAAATGGGCAAGAGATCTGAACAGACACTTCACCAAGGAAAATATATGAAAATGGCAAGTAAGGATGTGAACAAAATACTCCACATCCTTTGCCAGTAGGGAAATGCAAACGAAAACCACACTGAGATACTACTGTACATCTATTAGAATTGCAAAAATCAAACTGACAATATCAAACGCTGGCAAGGGAATGGAAAAATAGGAACTCTCATTCATTGCTGGTGTGAATGCAAAATGGTAAGCTACTTGGGAAGTGTTTGGCAGTTCCTTATAAAGCAAAAACGTGGTAATCCTGCTTCCAGTGTTTACCTGAGTGAACTTTTCACACAAAAACTCATGCATAGAAGTTTATAGAAGCTTTATTCATAATCTCCCAGACTGGACACCAGTGTCTTCATTTCTTGTCCATTGGCCTTTCCACCATACACGTACGTGATTTTACTGCTCCCAGAGAAGTAAATGACTCAAATGCCCATAGTAGTATAAATACTTGTGCACAGAAATATGCTTCATTAAAATTTATACCAACACTTAAAATTAAAATGATAACTGGAATCATCAGATATTCCCATTAGCTTTCTAGGCATTTTGAAGATTGCTATAAAGCCCGATCTGATAATCCATTAATATTCTGTTTTCTTGGTTTTATAGCAGTTTAGAGGCAGTTCCTCTATTGGGAAAGATACTCCCTGATGGGCTCCAAGGTTACTGGCCAGGAAAATGATGTGAAAGCCTTGTACATAACAGAGCCTTGGTAAATATCAGCTTCTCTCTAATCCTACTTAGGTTCAAAAGCAACATACTTTCCTTTCATCCTCTTTGTTTCTGGGCTTTGCCTCATGCAGTCAGGCCAACTTTCAAGTCAGGGCAGAATATTGTGGGGTGCAAAAGGGAAGTGAGGTTGGATGGACAAGAATAGTAATTAGGCTGACACCTCACATTTACTACATATTCATTAAAAAAAAAATTCATTGTTTTTTTTTTGCATTATTTTTTTCTTGCCCATTTTAATGACAAAACTAGGGGGAAAAGCATTCTCTAAGAACACGTGAACATGAATGAATGTATTGTTGAAAGAAACACACTCACCTTATTTCTATCAACTTCAAGCATGTCACTGTTAAGATGAGATGACAAGACAGAAGTAGCCTTCCCTTCATTAGAAGAAAAAAAAAATAAAACACAACTTTGGACCCTCAGCACAAGCAAATGAAACTTATATATTCATAAAGCAAGAAAATTAACAACAGAATTCTCGAACTGCAAAAATTACTAACTCTTGCTCAGCTGTCTGTATCATCTAACCAATCTTGTGGTGTTCACATAATTCTCATTGCCAAAAATCACCTCCCAGCACTTATCACGTGATAGAAGAGATACAAGTTCGGCAAAGCAAAGTATGGTTTAACCTTTAGCTTAACTGAAATAGGCTGAGGGTAAACCAGGGAGCATTTTTGTTTGGGGAAACAAACATACATGTTTTCAAACCACCTTCAGTTCTTCTGCTTGGTCTCTATTGACATGGACGGCTAGGTCACATTGAAAGCAGATGTTCAGCATTAGCAGATAGTGCCTACTTTCAAAATAATTGTACCCACTAATGCTCTCATCAGCAATGTGCTAAGTTTCAATTTCTCTATACCCTGGCCCCAAACTTGATATTATCAGATTTGTAGTGTGTTTATGTTTGCATATAAGTTTGTTGACATTGAAACCATTCTGGTGGCTATGTAGTGATATCTCATTGTGATTTTATTTTGCACTTTTCATATTGCTACTTTTTTTTTTACACTTAGCCTTTTCTTTCACTTTAAAGTGGCTGATCAGGTCTTTTGTCCTTTTAAAAATTTGGACTGCCTGTTTCTTTCTTGGTAATTTTTCAGGATTGTTTATCTATGATTCACTTGAGATATGTCTGTTGCAAATAATTCTTACCATTCTGTGGCTTTCCTTTCCACTCTCCTATGCTTTCCTTTTAAAACATAATTATATTTTAATGAATTCAAGTTTATTTGTCTTGTCCTTTATAACTAGTATTTTATGTGCTGTTTAAGAAATCTTTTCCTAAAAAAAAAAAAAAAGAAAAATCTTTTCCTAACCCAAGATTCTATGTTTTTTTTAAAATACAATCTGTATTATCTTCTCTTTATAATTAGATCTATATATTTAGACCCAGGGTGGAAATGGTATTTTGTGTGTATGGCTTAATATAGAGATGAACACTCATTTTTCCCCCATAAATACCCAAGTATCCTTCTCTATAGGATCTTGGGTCTTTAAGCAGCCTTTGTTGTTATCTGATATCTGTAATGTTTACAGTAAGAGGATTAATCTGATTAAAGCTACTCTCTAAGAAACAAGAGTACTATATATATTTTAGTACCAGTTTTCTAAATGTAGCACACCAAAAGATTTTCCTCTTCCTCTAACTTTATACATCAAATGGCAAATATTTCTTCAGAATAGTCATAGGATACTCATAATACAATGAAGAAAGAATTATCTGTTGAGAGTCAAGTTCAGGTAAAACCAGTTTTTACTATTACATTTACTTGGAAGGAACATTCCAAAAAAGCCTCAAAACCGATAAGTCATAATAGTATTTATTACATTGATAGATGTGAACTATTTCTTGGAAACTTAATGTAAGAAAAAATTCTATTAAAACATTCCAAAGGCTCTCTTTTTCCCAAAGGAAAATGAATTAAATATAAGCTACTTTTCAAAAAAACTGGGTTTGAAATTTATTAAAATAACAGTGAACAAAACTCACATAAAGATTGATAACTCAAGATGAGAGTAGTACATGAATGTTTTGACTTAATAGCTCCTACAAATTAACACAGTCCACCTTAAAAAAGAGATGCAAAATGGTATTTCCTGAGTATGGTAAAAAACAAACAAAAAATTCACAAAGAACAATTACTTAAAGAATGAAATTAAGAAATGGTGTCATTGGGCTATTTTTAAAGCAATAAGGAAAATGTCTCAAATAAACACAACTTGGATATATTCTGAAACCCTTGGGGTATGGATTCTTACATATTCCTCCTTTAAACAGTTTCAATCAAAAGCCTGGATTTAGCACACGCTTCTCTTCCTTCTGCAAAGAGCCTTCTTCCAGATATTGACTAGGACTTTCAAGCACATCTTTGAAAACCCTGGTCAAATGTTCTCCTCATCTCTTCCCCCCTCATTTCTTCTGCAGTGATGCTCTTTCCACCCTGTGTTACTTTCCTCTGGGGATTTAAGCAGTATCTGAAATTTTATTTTGTGCTGCTTTTTGTTTGTTCTCTATCTCTTTATAAACTCCCTAAGAACAGAAACATTGTTTCCTTTATCTCTATAAACACATTATTTCAGACAGTGCCTGAAACACTAAGTATATATTTTTTTAAATGAATGAATATGGGCTCCTGGGTGGCTCAGTCGGCTAAGGGTGGGACTCTTGATTTCAGCTCAGGTCATGATCTCAGGGTTGTGTGAGATTGAGCCCAGTGAGGGTTCTGTGCATAGAACCTATTGAAGATTCTCTCTCTGCACGCCCCCGCCCCACCACTGATGCTCCCTTTCTCTCTCTCAAAAAAAAAAAAAAAAAGAATGAATACATGAATTTGGCATCCTTCATATATGTGGTCAGTCACCAATTGCAGATTTGGAAAGGTAACCAGATTTCTCCTTTAACCATGGAAGCTCAATTCCTCAATCTTTGAAGCTTTTATCTTTGTTACTTTCTTTGTTATTCTTCTCTCCTTCATTGATAGTGTCACAAAATGCTTTAAATGCTTTAAAACGTAATCATGTTTTCTAGCTCCACAGTCCAGCCTCTTGATTATGCATTAAATATCTAAGGTATTTATCTTAATAATGCCCAGCTAAAATTGAGAGTACATTAGCTAGGCCTATACGTTTAAGATAAACATCTCATCTCTAATTGTCTTGGAATATAAAGATAAATTTCTTAACTAAGAGTGTTTCTTTTTCCAGTCAATTGTATTATTCTGTAGGAAGTTACTACTCTGAGTAACTGTATTTAAACATTATGAATTTAAATTAGGGATGTAAATTTTCTAAATTTCCTTTTCTTTTTGAGTCTGATTATGTCACTTCCTCTGCTATGTACTTTAATTGCTTGATTTTTGCTCCATGAAAATAATCTAATAACCCTACCAATCTGTATTTATCTATTGCTGTTTTTTTTAAAAGCACGAACCACGTCTGTTACCTTTCTCTTAGATATTTTTTTGTTGCCTGTGAGTTCTTCCATTATGTTCCTTAGCCTTGTCAATTTCTAAACTTTCATAAAATACTACTTCCATTTAAAAATAACTTCCCAGGGCGCCTGGGTGGCTCAGTTGTTAAGCGTCTGCCTTCGGCTCAGGTCATGATCCCAGGGTCCTGGGATCGAGTCCCACATCGGGCTCCCTGCTCCACGGGAAGCCTACTTCTCCCTCTCCCACTCCCCCTGCTTGTGTTCCTACTCTCGCTATGTCTCTCTCTGTCAAATAAATAAATAAAAAATCTTAAAAAAAATAAGTAAATAAAAATAACTTCCCAAATCTTTCTCATATGACAACAAACCCATGGGGGGAAAATTGTCATAAGTCAAACAGCTATGTCAAAGTCATCTATCAATGCTTCATGATATTTTGTGGTTTCAAAGTCTTGAGTCAAACAGAATCTAAGAGGAGGCTTTGTAAGTAATCTTAATTATTTTCATGCTGCTTCTTTCATTCTTTCCCAAGTCCCTCACATTTTATTTTATTTTATTTCATTTCATTTTATTATCTTTCAGCTTCAAACAAAATTCTGCTTTGAGGCATGGAGCACTTAGGCTTCTCCCCTGACATTATCTAGCAATCCCTAACATGGAATCCCTGAATCAGCAACAATGTTTGCCACCCACCTCTTTGGTGTTCTGAGACGCCTGTGCTCATAATCAAGCCCAGAACCTACTGACTCTGAGGGTACATCTCTTCCCTTCACTGTATGGATTGGGGTATGGATTCTTACATATTCCTCCTTTAAACAGTTTCAATCAAAAGCCTGGATTTAGCACACACTTCTCTTCCTTCTGCAAAGAGCCTTCTTCCAGATATTGACTATTGTCCCTGTGCAGATCATGTCCGTAAGATTAAGCATCACTTTGGTCCTCCCCTCAGGTGCTAATTAATAATTTTATGCAAAACAGTAGTTCTTTTTAAGAGTATAAGATTTGCCCCCGAGCCCTAGTACAGGGACTAAAGACCTCTAAGTCAAGGAAAAATATCCAGGACAAGGACCACCTGCCTGACAGAAATTCCCAATAACAAAAACTCAGCCCTCTAGAGAGCTCCCTCACCAAACTCATGCATCCCTGCCTTCTTCCTGCAGGGTAATCTATATAATGCTGAAGGCCATACAGAGATCCTTATGCCCCAATACTGAGAAGTAACACTTAGAGATATAAGGCACTGATACCATACTTTTAAATACAATTGTGTGAAGTAAAATTGGATAGTTCACAGTGTGAGTTTTTGTGTTGCCTCTCTCAATAACAAGTTGTAAAGCTGTGAGGCAGCATTTTATCACTCTGAGCCTATTTCCTTTTCACAAAATGAAAAGTTTGATTAGATGATATTAATGGTTTCCATTAGATCTAATATTCCTCAATCATTTTGTGTAATTTGAAAACTTACAAAACATATACCACACGAAAATTGTTCCCATTATTTAACAATTACTTAGCAAGGAATCAAGACTGGTATGCTATTAAAAAAAATAAAGGTTAAAAAAAAGCAAAAAGAAAAGTTTTGGAATCACATAAGCCCGGGCTAAACACCTGCTCTACTACGTTATAGTTATATGCTTTTTGGTAAGTTAATAATTATCCTGAGCCATAGTTAACTAATTTGTAAATACTGATAATAAAGGACTCCAGAGTTATAAAGATTAAATGAAATCATCTTTCTCGGTTCATCTTACACAATTCCTGTTGCCAAGAAGGCACCAATATATTTTATGCCCATTGCTTATCTCTTTTCTCCTCACCATTTGTTTTTAAAGATTTTATATATTTATTTGACAAAGAGAGAGAGACAGGGTGAGAGGGAACACAAGCAGGGGGAGTGAGAGAGGGAGAAGCAGACTCTCTGCTGAGCAGGAAGCCCAGATTCTCCTCACCATTTATGAAAGGAACCACCATAACATTTTGTTAATTTTTTTTTTTAAACCACCCAGTCTGGGGAACTTTTTATGGCAGCCTGCGCTGATTAATACAAGATTCCATTCTTTAAAAACCATTTTAAAAACCAATTTTAGAAGACTAAAGCCAAAGAAACCCTGTCGTTTAAATAGCAGACGTTTGACTGCTTTAAACATGTGCATTTAAGTGGTAAAATTTTTATGTAAATAAATGGTTAAGGAAAATCTCTCGTTGTCATAGGAACTTCCAATTGGAAATATAGTCAAATACAAGGTTTCCTCCAGTGTATTTATTTTCCCCTTGCCATTAAAAACATTTAAATTCACCTTTTGATTTCCTTTTTCTCTAACAGATATGACAAAGTAAGATACAAATCAAGGCATGAGATTACAACACACATACATATCGTAAGCAAAAGAGTACAGTTACCAGACTCTCTTAATTATTTTTATCAAATTTATTCACAAAGCTCTCTCAGTATTATAACATCTATGTATCACAGCTGAAGAATAAGTGTTGACTAATTTGTCTCAGCAGGGAAGAACTCTTATCTAATCATAATTTATAGTTTTGTTTACCTTTCTATTGTGAAAGCTAATTATTTGTCTGAATAAGAATTTCTACCTATTAAGCCATTGGTGAGTGAAAATACAATTTAAATTTTATGATTCCTTTCTTTTTTTTTTTTTTAAAGATTTTATTTATTTGACAGAGAGAGATAGTGAGAGCAGGAACACAAGCAGGGAGAGTGGGAGAGGGAGAAGCAGGCTTCCCACGGAGCAGGGAGCCCGATGCAGGGCTCGATCCCAGAACTCTGGGACCATGACCTGAGCCGAAGTCAGACGCTTAACGACGGAGCCACCCAGGCGCCCCTATGATTCCTTTCTATTCACAAGTTTTATACCTCTCATTAGGGAATCATATCCCTTCAGGACTTTTGTGAATGTATATCCCTAAAAGAACCAACAAATCCTTCTTGTGTTTCAAATCATGGTCAGCAGAAGCTATAATAAGCACCAAAGGCCAAAACCTAAGTTACTTGATACGCAACAACTACACATTTATGCGACCAAGACAGCAAGATATTAGCCTTCTCATCTAAATAGCTCTATTCGAAATAAATTAAGAAAACATTTCCTTCCTATTGTTACCAAATGGCTTGTGGACGACCTTCAATAGTTAAAAACAGCCCCTGTTCCATTATTCCTAGACCACTTCCATGTCTCAAACCAACTCAACAGTCAAGATCAGGAACTACAAATAAAGATCTAGAGAAATATGAGAAAAAGGAAGCAACTATCAGCAAACACCTCAAGTTCTCACTTTCTGATCTCCCTCTCCCCCACTTAGCTTTATTTATGTATTTAAAATAAATGTAATATAGCAGATTCAGAGCTAATAGCTCCTATTAAACAAGGACCCAGCCATGTGATTCTCCAACTTCCCTACTCTGAGATGAGTCAGAAGAAAGGGGTTATCTCCCAAAGAGAATGGATCTCTGTCAATACAATAGAAACATGGTTTCTTATACATTCTATAAATGTGTGCTGTTAACAATATCTATTTCACAGAACCCTGGTGAGGATCAAACTAGACAACACTATGTATATAAACTCCTTGCAAACTATAACAGTACTAGCCTTTGGTACATATTATAAACGTCTTGAGGTTTTTCAGGGAACGGAGATGAACATGGTGTAGTATTATACAAGCACCTTAAAATTCTGAGTTTGGTAGTGAAATGAATTGGAGGGTTGGTTTTAATTTGTATATAATAACAATCAAGTCAAACAAGTAATATTTGTAGATACAGATGATTTTGCCAGTAATGGCAATGTAGTATATAAAAGCACATTGGGGCTTCAGGGTTATTTTATATATGTATATATACACACATACACATATATATGTGTGTATATATATATATGTATGTGTATATGTAGGTGTGTGTGTATATATATATATACATCTTAAAAATACACACACACACTCAAAAGACGGCTTTCATTAAAGAATAAATTCTCAGCCAAGAGTTATTTACTAAAACCTTATTTTTAAGAACAACATTTATTCATTTTATCATTTTCATTCTTGCCATTTGTGTAACAGTAGAAGAAAAAAATGATGTCAAAATTAGTATTTCCAAACATTTAGTACAAATCTTCCTCAACTGATGATGGGATTACATCCCGATAAACCCACTGTAAATTGAAAATATCCTAAATCAAAAATGTATTTATTATACCTAACCTACCAAACATCAGAACTTAGCCTAGGCTACCTTAAACATGCTCAGAACACTTAGGTTAACCTGAAGTTGGGCGTAATCATCTGACACAAAGCCTATTTTTAATAAAGGGTTGAATATCTCATGTAATGGACTGAATACTGTACTGAAAGTGAAAAACAGAATGTTTGTATCAGGACTGAATTGTAAGCATGTTGGTTGTTGACCCGCATGGTCCCATGGCTGGCCAGGAGCTGTGTTCACGCCTACTGCCCAGCTTCATGAGAGAGCACTGTGCCACATATTGCTGGCTCAGGGAAAAGATCCAAATTCAAAATTCAAAGTACAGTTTCTACTAAATGTGTATCACTTTCCCACCATCATAAAGTCAAAAAATCTTAAGTTGAACCATCATAAATCGGGGACCATCTGTAATCAGCAGTAGATAGAAGGTTTGTAAGAAGATAATAATTCACACTGTTTCAATGATCCCCTGAAGCTGCTTGTTCATTTCCACTGCCTACAAATCAAAGAGAATCGTTCATTAATAAAAGTGAACACTCTAGTAACACAGTGAGATTGTGTCAGTTGAATGTGCCACTGTGAACTGATTATGCATTGCTTTTTATTTTGCTTTTGTTTTAGAAAGTGACAATTCTGGTACATTTAATAATTCCCTCAACTTGCTTTTTCAGATTTCATTGTTGGAAGAAAGATATCTGTTTCAACCTGAGAACACATGTTATTTTCAGTTTGGGACTGAAGCATATTTAGGTGGATGATGGGTGAACCAGGAACCTCAATTCTGATTTACACTAAGAATTGAGGAAATATCTGGGAAAAAAACTCAGCCTGTGTAAAGAGAAGCAAAATGAATCAGCCATCTCCTTTGGCTAGAGTATCAAGTCTATTTCTTTATAGGGCAACTAGGCTCCCCTGGTCTGAGCTCAGCTCACTTCTCCTGCCCTTCCTCACATTCCAAGATGTTTCCATCAGCTCAGGCTGCCGTAATAAAATGCCTTTGACTGAGTGGCTTAAACAACAGATATTTGTTTCTCATAATCCTGGAGGCTGGAAACTCCAAAGTCAAGGTCCAATAGGGTTCAGTTGCTGCTGAGAGCCCTCCTCCTGGCTTACAGAAGGCCACCTTCTTGCTGTGTCCTTACTTGGTAAAAAGATCAAGCAAGCTCTCCTCTTATAAGACATTAATCCTATCATGAAGGCCCCACCCTTACGACCTCATCTCAACCTAATTACCTTCTAAAGGCCCAGTACCACAACCCATCACATTGAGGGTTAAGGCTTCAACATATCAATGGGAGCTGGGGAGGTGACCACAATTCAGCCCATAGCACCTGGTTCTTCCTTCTCTGCTCTAGCACATTGCCTGAAATTTCGTCCCACATCTGTGATGTTTATGGACTCAATTCCCTTGCAGCATAAGGGACTCATTTCCTTATCCACCAAATTCCTAATCACACTTGAAAGCTCTATCCTAGAATTAGCTGTTCCTGGAAGATTTTCCTCACCTTTCCAAGAAGTGACTTTTCTTTATGATTTCATAATGTACTTCATATATACATGTCACTGCATTCACTGTCTGAGTTACAAGTAGTTATACATTTTTGCCAATAGATTTTTACTTCTTTGAAGACAAGGACTGTGTTTTATCCATCTTTTCTATACAGCACCCGGAATGTGATGGGCTCTGTAAGATGTGTGTTGAATGAACAAATGAGAAAAAAGTGGCCCAGAGTCTAAACCAATCTCAGTGTGAAGAGAAAGCATTTGGTATAGCATATTTCTCAAACTGAAACATGTGCAAAGCCAGGGGAATATAGCAAGGTAGCAAAGAATATACAAAACCACCTGAGAATTTCGGAGACATTTCTTGTCATTGTTGCTTTTGTATTTGTCTTTTTTTTCACATGCATGAAGAGCAAAATCCAGTTTTAATATTGGCTAATTTGGTGCCTTTTCTTTCTTTCCTTCTTTCTTCTCTTCTTTCCTTCTTTTCTTTTCCCTCCCTCCCTCCCTCCCTCCCTCCCTTCCTTCCTTCCATCCTTCCTTCCTTCCATCCCTCCCTCCCTTCCTCCCTTCCTTCCATCCTTCCTTCCTCTCTGAAAGTAAAAATGTTGACACAGAGTGATTATAATGTAGAGTGTGTGTGTGTGTGTGTGTGTGTGTGCATGTGGGCATGTGTGTTTATCAGAGAACCTGAGAGTACTGGTGATTTGTGCTATGGTCATGGCACAGAGAAGAGGAGGAGATACTCCGCTGAGAACTCATTATGCTGAACATATAGCATGACCCTTGCAGCTTGCCCCAACCTTACTTAGCACAGGAGATAGTGTGTGTGATTCCTTGGCTCATCTTTGCAGCTTTCAAGTTAGCTATTTGAAAGTAATTTTGTCTTTTTTTTCCTTCTGCTTTCACATACACACACACACATCATTTCAATTTTCTGCAGTTGTACTCTCACAAGTTTGTTTAGAAACACTGAAGTTTTAATTCCTTCCTGTATACTTTGCCTCCCAAACAACTTTGTTTTTTGTAAGTAAATTCTACCCCCAATGTGGGGCTCAAACTTACGACCCCAAGATCAAGAGTCCATGCTCTAAGAACTGAGCCAGCCATGCACCCCTCGACCACTTACTCTGCATCACAAAAGTAACAAATGCTTTAGTTATGGTGTCTTAATATAATTAACATTTTTATTTAATTTCTAACATATTATAATGTTTAGTTGCCTAAACTAAGATCAGGATTGGAGGTCAAAAAGAAACCGAGGCCAAAATGAGCCAGAGTCAGTATGCCAGAGGATGGAAATTTGGAAACCTGAAATCAGAAAGGATTATGACAGATATGATGATGATCACCATTGGCCATGACATAGTGACCCACAGAGTTTGATTATTCAGGGGACATTTCTTTCAAGGTAGACTGCATATATAAAAGAATTTATGTTGAAAATAAAATTGGAGACTAAGCCTGAGGGCAATGACTTCCTCTGCAATCCTTCCAATGTTAAAAGTACTTTGACAAAACATTTGGATCAATACTGGAATATAGCATGATTTTTCCCGGTCTTGGACCCCTGAACTCATGTGTAATTCTATACAGGGGCCTGAAGTTGAATCAGCAAAATTTTAAGTCTTATTCGGTAAAATCTCTGTTTTGTAGCCTGTGTGCCAGGTGGCACAATTTGGAAGGAAGTTCATTGTCCTTACTTATGGGAACATGTTAGAGGAGACCTGACGTGGCTGCCTAGGGTACCATGTCGTCCCAGCCCACATCTGGACCAGAGAAGGAGTGGGAAAGGCCCTGGCTAGCTGGCAGCTTTGGTGGGGATGTGTGGCCCTGCCATCAAATAGGAGGTTATCACTGGATTGATTTGGAGCATACGTAGACAAAAGGGTGATTTCTCCCTATGAAAATTAGGGAGAGATTTCCCAAATTCACAACAAATGTCCCCAGATGGTTAGGATCTCGATGTCAGCAGAAGTAGCATTCAGTGATTATGCCTCAACCCCATCCCACAGGCAGTGGTAACCCCTGCTTTTCCCAAGGTCTCCAGGGATTCAGGGGATGGAGGTAAAGAGGCAGTGTTTTGAAGGGGGAGAGGCGGCTTTTCCAGTCAATTCTGGCTCTGAACTCATCCTTTACTGAACTAGTGAAAGTTTAATGTTCTCTCATCATCCTCTGTGCGTACCTCCCTTTTCAAATGATAGGACTCTACCAATTTCTGTGTTACCAAGAAACATTCATTCCAGAAATGCGTGTTTGCTGCAGACTGTACTAGAGGAGTCTTAGGCTTGCAGTTATGCACAAAACTTAAATATGGATGTTAGCTATATGGATGAGTGAGCATCTCTAGACTATTGTCTTGTATGGAGGCATCTAGCCTGTCGGCCATGCTGCCCTCTCCCTCCTCTATGGCCCAGCTCTCCATACACAATGGTCATTCAAGGTGTGTTCACCAACAAAGCCAATTCTCTCCATAGGAGAAACACTGGATAAGTCATTTTAAAGTGGCATAAAATTTGGGGTTTGTGGAAATGCTTTATTTTATTTTATTATTTTTGAGAGAGAGAGAGTGAGCAGGGGTGAGGGGCAGAGGGAGAGAGAGAGAGAGAGAGTCTCAGACTTCTTGCCGAGTGCTAAACCCGACGTGGGGCTCGATCCCACAACCCTAAGAACATGACCTGAGCCGAAACCAAGGGTCAGATGCTCAACCGACAGCGCCACCCAGGTGCTCCTTGTGGAAATATTTTTAAGGTATTTTTTAAACTACATCTGCAAAGTTTTTGACTGTGCAAATACCTTTTGTAATTTGATAAATGCTGAAAATCTATTTAAACAGAGGCTTAAAGGGAATTCATTCAATCTCTACAAACTCTTTGTAATTGCTATTGGGACACAGAGAACAGGATGACAACTTCCTTACATCAATTTCTGTGAAGGCAGTCATCAAGGGGTGTTAAAAACCAAAGCGTAGGAAGAAAACATCATTTTTAACAAGAAACATTCCAGTGCAGATAAACCACTCTGAGACATAACAAATAAGTGATCATTTATCACCAACCTCATTATCAACGAATATTTGCTAAGCCTGTCTGTGGTGTGCAAATGCTTTGTACAAGATTCTTTTAGTTTCTTGGCAGTCTAAAATCCCTGAAGACCCTAAAAGAGAGGAAAGGTTTATAAAAATCTGAGAAACAGAAAGAGGTTATTATTGATTCAGAAATTTAACATTTAGCACTCTGAGTAGGCCACGACTATTTCTGGCATAGACATAGTGTGATATGCATTTTTTTTAAAATGAATAAAAATTTAAAAGGCAGTAAGTTTCCTAAAGTTATTTACATAACAAGCATTAGCCAATGTCTGTACATTGTTTATCTTCAACTGTTCACAACAATTGATTTTGGTTTTTCGGTTTTAGTTGATTTGACTTCATATTATTATCCCGCCGTGAAGAAATACCGTTTAGATGGGTTAGATCAGTCAAGTTTACATGTAATTTTGTCTATATTAATAATAAAATCAGAGCAATCATTTTTAGGGTGGCAGTTATTGTTAGAAATTTATTAATTAATCCCTCTTGTACAAATGCAAGTATTTGTGTATTTTTCAGTATTTGCACAGTATTTTATTCATTGTAAAGTAAGTAGAATGTAGTCCTAGTACTATGCTTGGTTAATGATTGAGAACCGTTAAGCATTTAGATCTCAGAATGGAATAATTTTTTTTGAAGTGGTAGTCAAAGAGCAAAACTGGGAGGTGGTGGAAAAGAAACTGAATTATAGAGTGTGTTAAATCTAAATTAACCATATTTTTATCAAATATTCCCTCTGTGTTATAAAGAACCACACCTAACTTGATATTGACTTGAAAACATAGTGGAATTAATATTGAAAAAGAAAGATCACTAAATAAAATCTTAAAAAAAAAAAAGGGACGTCTGGGTGGCTCAGTTCGTTAAACGTCTGCCTTCGGCTCAGGTCATGATCCCAGGGTCCTGGGATGGAGTCCCGCATCCGGCTCCCGGCTCAGCGGGGAGTCTGCTTCTCCTTCTGCTCCCCCTCCTTGTGCTCTCACACAAATAAATAAATAAGGGGCGCCTGGGTGGCTCAGTCGTTAAGCATCTGCCTTTGGTTCAGGTCATGGTCCCAGGGTCCTGGGATCGAGCCCCGCATCGGGCTCCCTGCTGGGCGGGAAGCCTGCTTCTCCCTCTCCCATTCCCCCTGCTTGTGTTCCTGCTCTCGCTCTCTCTCTCTCTGTCAAATAAATAAATAAAATCTTAAAAAATAAATAAATAAATAAATAAAATCTTAAAAAAAAAAAAAGAAAGATCACTACATTCAGAGTTAGCTCTCAGTTCTCGCTCTTGTGTCTATTCATGTAGCCAGTATTAGTTTAATTGGATAAATCCCCTTAATTTCTTTGATCCTTAGTTTCTCATCCAGAAAATGAGGGGTTGAACTGGATTATTGTTGTGTGGCTATGCTTAGGGAAAGTCCTCTTCAAAGAGACAAAAATTGATGTGTGATCAGGATCTTTAACTTTTAAATGTTGTAAGAAATTTTGGACTTGCTGCATCCTACCTCTTGTTACTTATTTTGTTTCTTTTGTTTGGTTTTGTCCTTGGACTTCACAGTGATCCTACTCAGATTTGGATTTTTATCTTAGCCCAGGAAGGTAATGTTAGGTCCCCTCCCAAACTTGATGTTGGCAACAAGCTAAGCCCTGTTACTCAGTCATCAGAGCGCCCACGTCTCTTCTCTCCTCCAGCTTAGATACAGGTTTGCAGCTTTCTGCTTCTCTGTCTCCTAGCTATTGTCAGCTCACAATGGCATTAGCAGTTCCAGAGAGAGTATAATCTGTAAGCCTTCTCCTAGTTCTATTTTTCTTTTCTTCGTTTTTCTTTTTTTTTTTTTTTTTAGGTGGGGAGGGATATTCCATAGCGCTAGAGTATCTCATGCAAAACAAGAATAGAGATGACAAAATAAACACTTCTCTGTTCTTGTTGACATTATACCTATAAATCAGTCCAAACTCCAATTCTCTAAGACTCTAATGGTGAACAGGGGGTGACAAAGGATATTTTAGCTCTAGTCACAGAGAGTACCCCTCTTGCTTCACTTTGTATTTTTATCATGTTCCCTCTGACTTTGGATTCTTGCTTTCCTGAATTTAACCCTCAGTTTTGTCTATGATTTTGAATTGGCCTCTTTCCTGGTATTGTCCCTGAACTCTTTTGAGCCTCTTTCTTTCTAAAATGCAAAGCCTTATAGCAATAGAGATAATCTCGCACGGATTAGGATGGTACACCATCACACAACACAAACACACCCACGTGACATGCAATATGTATTAGCCACACTGAGTCTCCCCTCCCCAAAGATGTAGCTATTTCTGAATGAGAGCACATACCCAAAGTGTAAAGACAAGCACATGAAAAGTTTCTCAACATCCCTAGTCACCAGGGATATAAAAATCAAAACCACAGTGGGATACCACGTCACACTCACTAGGATGGCTATAATTAAAAGGCAGAGAGTAACAAGAGTTGGTAAGACTGTGGAGAGATTGGAATCTTCACACACTGCAGGTAGGGATATAAAACGGTGCAGCAACTTTAGAAAACACCCTGGTAGTTCCTCAAAAGATTAAACACAGAGTCGCCATATCATCCATTAATTCTACTCCTCAAGAAATGAAAATACATGCCTACACAAAAACGTGTACACATATGGGATAATAGCATTTTTCATAACAGCGCCAAATGGAAACACCCAAATGTCCATCACTTTGTGAATGGATAAATAAAATGTGATGCATCCATACTGTGAGATATTAGTTGGCAATAAAGAGAAGAAGTACTGACACATGCTACAACATGGGTGAACCTTGAAAACATATGCTACGTGAAAGAAGCCAGTCCCCACAGACTACATACTGAGTGATTCCACTTACATGACATGTCCAGATCAGACAAATCGAGAGGGAAGACAGATTCATGGTTGCCTAGGGTTGGGAGGGAGTGGTTTGGAGGGAAATGAAGAGTCACCCCTAGCAAGTACAGGGTGTCTTTTTGGAGTGATGCAAATGTCCTAAAATTGATGGCGGTGATGGTTGCCAAACTCTGTGAATACACTAATATCCATTGAGTTGTATACCGTAAATGGTTGCATTGTATGGGATGTGAATTACAGCTCAATAAAGCTGTTATACATAAAAATAAAAGTAAAGACAAGTGAAAACCTGAAAAAGAAGTTCTTAGTCACTCCTTCTTGGTCTTACTTGGATTTGGAGATATCAATAAAATTGAAACTGGCACTCTTAATTCTCAATGCTTATGTGAAATGAACCTCAGATTCTTGGCAAATTCCACAAAGATGAAAGGGAATGAAATGATCCCTTACCTAATTATTGCATTGCAGAAAGGGCAGCAGTCACTGAAGCCTGACAGTGAAAAGTGAAATGATCCAACATGCCATTTATTCACAATTGTACAGCATGAAAATTAACAACCACTTATTTCCTCCAGACCCAGGGTTGTCAATTTAAGCACAACAAAGAACTATAATGTTGTGGTAGCTATGTCATAAATGCAAGGAGGAAATTTGAAATTTGTGCTTTAGAAAATACTCAGAAAGATGCATAAAGTGAAATTATGCCTCCCAAGATTGGCTAATGAGCCATCAGTGAACAAGATCCTTTCCAGGGGAGAAATTATTCACACCCTAATGTTTGTGGAGTGTTCCAAAATACCTCAGCATATCTGACAACCTCAGTCAAAGGTTTTGAGGCTTAGAAAAATTTACTGTAAAATTTAGGCCAAAATGCAAACTAAGAGTGACTGATATTTTTAGAATCTAAATACAACCACAACTTCCAATCCCTATATAATTTTTTTCTTTATATTCTTATAGTAAACAATCACATAGGTACTTTGTGATGGCTGACATTTTTCTTTCATACATTTTTCATGACTTTAACTTTGATATTTATGCTATATGAATCAATTTTCCTTTGTGCAAAATATATAATAATACATCCCAAGTTCATCATCAGGAAGATAACGGAGACTGATCAAGAATGTTTGCAAATCCTTGGGGCACCTGGGTGGCCCAGTCAGTTAAGCGTCAGACTCCTGATATCAGCTCAGGTCATGATCTCAGGGTGGTGAGATCAAGCCCCACACTGGGCTCTGAGCTCACACAGTCTGCCTGTCCCTCTCCCTCTGCTCCGCCCCCTGCTCACTCTCTCTCTCTCAAATAAATAAATAAATAAAATCTTAAAACAAATAGAATGTTTGCAAATCTTTTAAAAATATTCAAGTATTTGGCAACACAACCTAGCTTATAATAGTCATAATAAGTCCCACCTAGGCCAAGGATCTATATATAGGAGTACCTATTATCATATTTTAACTTGAGATATTATTAAAGTGATAAACTATTAATTAAAATAAAATTATTTGCTAAGAACAGCTAAAGCCACACAAATGAAAAAAATCATTGGCCATTTAGGGAATGTTAACTTATACATAATTATAATCCATAAACCTCAATATTACACAAATACATTTTGATATTAATTGGTGGTTTTTCCTTGATAAGGAACTGGGATGAGTGCCTGGAACCGGTCTCTTTTCCAGTTTGATGTACATGCTTCTTTTCCCATATTCTGCCAGTCTTGTTTTTATCCCATGCCCACCGGTGCCTCACCCTCACTGTTCCTGATGGATTTCTCTTCAGTTGAAACTCATCACTATTTGTAGAAAATCACCAGTCTTCATAAATTGATTTCTGTGGTTTATTTTTTCCAATAAGCTCTACAAATGTTGGCTGTCACTTATACTTGTTGTCCCCAAGAAAACAATAGTACAAGTTGTAGCAATGTCCCTTTGGTCAAAGATTCCCTTTCTAGACTGATGGCAAATGTTCCCATTGCCCAGCACCATGACACTGCCTGTGCTGAGTTCTAAATGTTCCCTCAGCAGCAACAGCTGACTATTTTAAGATACTCTGATTTCAGTGGCAGAAGCTAAATCAGTAAACAAAACCCATGGTAATTTCCCGGGTTTAGTGACTCAACCTTTGCACTCAATTTCAAATAGACCCCACTGTTATGAAAGTCACAAATAGACTAGTTTCTGGGATCTAATGGCATTTCTGTTGAGATCTTCAAATTGAAAGAGACAGTGAATGGAAGTTCTTCTTACCATATACAGTTCTGATGAGATGCAACAAATTTATTTAGAACCCACCAGGCAGCCTGGGCAAGACATTAAGAAGCCTTCTCAGGTGTAATGTTTTAAGCTGTAGAGGGTTATATATTTTCTGATGCTTGATATCCACATTTCTGTACATTCCCAGGGCACACTGTCTTTCCGACATACACCGTGAACGTCAGGCACCTTTCATAGCATGGTTCTCCCCTGTCTCTGGGATTTAAAGTCAATTGTGTCACAATCAATGATCATAACTCATGGTTGCTAAAAAACAATGCTAATGACATTAATAAACATCAAAATAGCAAAATAAACATCACAACTACTGGGTGTGCACTTGGGCCAAAATAAAGATAAGCATGTATATACATTATCTCATTTGTCTTCAGAAGAATTATTTTAAGAAGATATTATTATCAGTCTTATTTCATAGTTGAGGAAAATTAAATTTAGTAAGGTAAAGTAACAGGCCCAAGATGACACAGCTAAAAAGGGACATGGGCAGCCTTTGAATCCATATCTATTTGAGCCCAAAATCTACCTCATACTTAACACTTTCCCCTTTGAGTTGCTTTAGAGGTATATGTATATAGTACATATATATGTGTGTGTATAATAAATGGCTTGTGACTGACAATTTATCAGGCAATGTTAAGGATAATTAGCTATAAGAAAATATCTTTACTTTTAAGCAGTGTTGCTTAATAAGGTATTCAAGATAAGACTTTCTGATAACTGAAATGTATCTCTTTGAGCAACAAATGCTTCTCTCTAAGTTCTCTGTAACCTCAATAAATGTAAAATAATTTTAATAGTGTGTTACAGATAGAGCAATGGTTTTAGACATTGTGGGGAAACGAATGGATAGATTCAAGCTGTAGCAAATAACTTCATGCAGGATTACAAAGGACCATGCCAGTTCCTTTCGATTTTCCATCATTTCCCCCTTTTTCATAAACTAAAATATTGAAAACGCAGCCGTGTCCTCTCTAGAGGTTTGTAACTTGGCTCTCTGCAAGTATATTTTTGCTTTACTGGTTGAAGTTTTTATCTCCTTTGTGATTTCTTTAAACTACAACATATTCCTCGGCAAAAGAAAAAGATGATACCTGAGCAAGCAGAAATCAAGTAGTAGTTGACTTCAAGTTCTTCTTTGACATTTGACATTGAGTAGAACTCAAAGTTTAAACATGATAAAGATGCATCTTCGTTGAGAAGAAAGAGTGAAATCTTGTATGTCTTAGATTGATTGGAACAACTTCTTTTTGACTTTTTTTTTTTTTTTTTTTTTTTGCCACAGAGTACTCTGTCTTAGAAGTTTAAAACAATGAAGAATCATTGGAGGATAAAATGATCATCACACACACACACACACACACACACACAGTGTCTATTGATATGTATTTACTGACACTTCTTAAAACTGAGTTTAGAGCCATGTGCACAGTTTTGTTATAGTCAATTAAGTTTTTGTTTAAAAACAAATAACTTCAACAGAAACATCAATAGATCAAAACCAGTAAGAAGTTTTCTTGGTACATTTCTCCCTAGTCTTTACTCTATACATACATGTTCTGGATCAGTATTATTTTAACAGATCAGTCTATTGTGGGAGACCCTAAACCATTAGTATGTGTAAAAACTGATATCTTAAACTGAGGATATTTTGATTTTTTGAGAAACTTCAGGCTTTGCCAAAGTATTCACCAGCATCTAAAAACCAAGAGGTTATATCTACAAATCATTTTAAAATCAATCATTCTTTAAAGCAGCAAATTTTAGCGGGGCGCCTGGGTGGCTCAGTTGGTTAAGCGACTGCCTTCGGCTCAGGTCATGATCCCGGAGTCCCGGGATCGAGTCCTGCACCGGGCTCCCTGCTCGGCGGGGAGTCTGCTTCTCCCTCTAACCCTACTCCCTCTTGCGCTCTCTCTCTCACTCTCTCTCTAATAAATAAATTTAAAAAAAAAAATCTTTAAAGCAGCAAATTTTAGCAATAATATTAGTCTAGTGAGCAATCTAAAACCAGGTGTAACTTGGATATTTCAAAAATAAATCAATTACTTGTGTATGCAAAGACTCCACTTTTCAAATTTGAGCATGAGCCAAAGAGGTGCGTGAATGCTGAGCCTAGAATCTGGCACATAGCAGGTTCTCAATAACTATTTGCTGAATAAGTCATAAGTTTATTTTATCAGAGAGAGGGACTGTGTCCAGCTCCTGACCAAAAACCTCTGTGATTTTTCAGGCGTAATCATAAGCAGTTACAAAGATTCCGTCTGGCAGGCTTCATGGGGGTGTGGGAACCACGCTCTCCAGATGTGGTGCACAGCTGGTGCAGAGCAGTGTCTGGATGGAGCTGCGGTCAGGCGTTCAGTCTTCCCAAGCCGACCATGTTCTCACGCAGAGCTGCATTCCTAGCCCCCGGTGCCTCTATTTGGAAATCTTGTTGGGAAACTTGAAGACATTTTTCCTCACTCTGACTCAGTACCTAGTACTTTTCCCATCCTCACCCTCCTTTCTCCCTCCCCATCTTGCCCCGTCCATAAAACTAAAGGAGACTTTTGTTTGGGAATCCCTTAGCAATGAGATGACTCCCCTCTCTGTACTGACCCACCTGACCCTCAACCTGGGCACCATTCCAGGGGGAAGTCAGTGCTTTCTCCAATTTTAGCCTCTAGCTTACCGTACTGCAGCAAGTGGTTCAAAGCTTCACTGTTACTTCCCTTTGGCTTATTGCTTTACTTAGATACCTGAAGTTGGCTATTTTGGCAGTTTGACAGCTCAGCTCTTTCTCCAGCTGAGTCCCTGACAGTGACTTGTATGGAAGAGTTAATGTGTGCATATAGTACTTGATTGTGTCTAGTTTTCTTGGCCTTGAAAATGCCTCACCCCATCACACCACATCCACTCGATATCCCCCAATTGCTTGACTCAGAGACCCACACTGACTTTCAGAAGAAGCCACTTAGGATTCAGTGATGAACGTAGAAGATACCGAAGTGCGTAGAACTTGATTTGGCTTTCCACTATCTCCCCTCCAGATGCACTACAGCTGAAGGTACTAGAAAAGAGGTCTGCAAACTAAGGCCTCAGGGCCAAGTTTGGCCCAAGGCCTGCTTTTGTATGGCCTACAAGTGAGGAAGAATTTTTACATTGTTAAAAGCTTTGAAAAAACAGACAAAAAAAGAATATGGGACAAAGATCATATACAGCCCACAAAGCCTAAAGTACTCACTATCTAGCTTTTTATGGGAAATGTTTGTGGACCTCAACTACAAAATGAGTCCCATGAAGTTTGTTGTCTGTTTTGTTTATGTTGTTTCTCAGTGTCTAGAAAAGTGCTATGACTAAAATTACTCTTACTATTTTAAGCTCATATATCATCTCATTGGATCTTCTGAACCAAGTTTGACATCAAGTCACGAAAATATTATATAACAGGTTTTATCTTCCTACCTTAACAGATATGCCTATAAAACAACAAAATTGTCAAATATGGTGAAAGATGTTCTGTTGGTAGACTAAGAATATCTGGATGAAAAATAAAACAAAGAAATATATAATCTATCAATTATTACATACTTATTTTATAAAATTTGTTTTCTTGGTTTCAATTCAGCAAAATCCTTATTTGTAATAATTAATTTTTCCATAATTTGTGCTCTACAAATCCTAATAATTCAAAGAACTAAGAAATAGGAAGTGTAATTATTTTGGGTGTACAAAATGTGAATATATATGCATCAGAATATATGCATTAAAGTAACAATCGAGAACCAAAAATAAAATAATTTTGTTTTGAATTTATTTTTTCTAAAATAGTCAGTCATCTAATTAGAATAAAAGACAGTGCAAAATAAAATTATTAAATATCAAACTTTTAAGTTAAAATTATTTAAATAAAACTGAAATTATAACTATATTATTGAAGCAGTTACTACCAATTCTCGCGTTGTGTCCATCTAGTTGCCAGGATAGAGGAAAGGTTTACATCCACTCATTCAAAAATAATATGAATTGTTTAATATTAGACAATTTCCCTCAGCCACCAAATGCAACTGTTGCAAGTCTTGCTAATTCACAGATTTGTGAATACCTCTGGAAGCAGGAATTGATACAGGAAAAGAAACAAGATAGAAGTTCAGCATTACTGGAAGGTGATCCTTGTTCTGTGAGAAACTTTTGCTCTCCTGTTGACAGGAAGGATTTTACAAGAGCTTCCAACACAATCTTCCCAACACTTTGAAGCTATGTTGCACCTCAGGAATGGGCAAGAGAACAATCCTCAAATCCTGGAGTTGAACACAGCTGTCTTTTCTTTGTAGGACATGGAGCAAGAGATTTTGAAAAGTATTTCCTTGTAGTCTAAAAGCTGTCATGGAAGCAGATAAATGCATCAAGGAGCACCAGGCTGGTCCTCATGCGCCTGTGGGAATGCTTATAAATTCACTTTGTTTTTCTTTGTCATACGCAGGACACTCTATCATGCAGGGCACAGAGTAGGGGCACCTTTGCCAAGGTCTAAGGGTGGTATTTCTCCCAATAATCTCCCAACAGTAATAGGTGGTAATCTCCCAATAATGAAGTCAGTGCTATCCCACTCCTCATCTGCAGATATGAAGAAAGGGACACATAGTGGTTTAATTTACCAAAAGATGGTCAGTTAGTATGTGGTAGAGTCAGATCCAAACCAATCAAGTTGAATCCAGAACCCAAGACCTAAAAACTGCACAGAATAATACCACAACCCTTTCAGGATTACTAATGCCTAAGTTATTTGTTGATTCCTTAGAGACCTCAGATCTCTTCAATCTTCAACTCTATCCTCGGCTGTTAAGAGAGCTGATTGATGTCCTGTTCCCTTTTCTAACCTCCTGCAAGACCTTTGCTCTGAACTGCTTCTATATTTATTATTTTATTCATTGTTTTCTTTTTTCCCCTCCCTTCTCTTCTCTTCCTGTTTCTTCCCTGTGATTATATTCATCTGTCTTCAGTCAGTCCCACCAATTATCCTGTTTCAGATTATGCAATGCCAAATAAAAAATATTTTTGATCTATTTGACATTGTTCTTCATGAAGACACAGATTTTACATCAACAAATTGAATCATACAACTGCTAAATTACGGAAATCATAATATTACTTTGACAAGTTATTTTTTAGCTGTATTTTTCTGTCTTGCCACATTGAATTATTCATGGAAAACAGGAAGACTTAAATGTGTAGCATGTGATTAAACTTTGTAGTCACTTTGGATTCTGGTGGAATTTTCCACATTGACAAAGATATTCTTCCAGTTATTCAGGGTGTCATTTTTGCTTACAATAAAGAAAATACATATTGATTCTTACTGTCTTTGAAAACTGAGTGGTGAACAGAAGTGTTGCAGATTTTTTTCTGTAAGTACAAGAGTATTTCTTTTAATTTTACTTTTATAAGACAACTTTGCCCTCTTCCAATTACCAAGTATGAGTGTTATATTTCAGTGAAAAAGGGCAATACTGTGAGGGGTACTCATAAAATAACAAAACAAGTTCCACAACCCAGGGCAGATCATTTAATTACCTTATAGTTTTAAGGGAAATTTCTTAAACTTCTGTTTGCAATTATTTCAGAATGAAAGATGAGTAAAATAAACCAGTGTCAGCCTATATAGGGAAAACTTTTTAACTGGCATTGTTATGATAATGTTACCATGATAAGAAAAAAAGCAAGTCATACAATGTAGACTTTGACTTAAAACACACACAGATAAGAAATACATTTGCGTTAGTGAGATCTAGCCACAAAATAATTTTAATCCTTGAGTACTAAACTTTTCTCCCTTGTAAAATAAAGCAACTGGGCTAATATTGATTACTTCCATTGATCTCCATGTCTTAGGAGAAAAGGAGCTTATAAGAAATATGTTCATACCTTCCATGTAACCATCTAGGAGGGGAGAGGTCAACAGGGTGCTTATCACACTCTTATCTATTGAAACAAGATGGAAGAAACACTAAAAGAGAACTGATACCTTAGTGTGGTTTAGAACAGACACTGTGTATAACTTTCTTATTTACTTAGTGCTTTGAGGTGGGAGTTCAATCCTACCGACTTTACCTGTGGGAAAAGCACCAAATGGGGGTCAACTAAAGCCAATCATGGTGCCAGCATGGGCTATTAAGATCACCTCCTTCATCAGCTACATGCATCCTAAGGGAGTTTCTTTGACTTTTCTACTTGGGGACCACAGATGGGAGAATGTTAGGGTGAGGAAAATGGACAGGCATTTCACATTATTTCCCTTTATTTTAAAAAAAGTCTGTTGTACCCATAAAATATAAAATAGGTGTACATACACATACACACAGATTCTCAAGGCAATTAATACTAAAAACCATGTGGACAGGTTAAGAAGTAATTTTGATGAGATGGTTCCCTCCCCTCAAATTTCTTTAGCAAATACCATTATTGAACAACTATCTTATCATTAGTTCACAAAAATACATAAAATAACACTTCAGTTTTCAGAAATTCGGAATTCTGTCCACATCTTGCATCTAAATAGTGCATCAAAGCTCAAATATTTCTATGGCCTTTTTTAAGAGTCTTTAGCGTCAGAAGATTTATTTCCTCTTCAGTAAGTGGCAATAAAGTGATGATAAGGATGCCAAAACCAAGTGTTGGATTCTATTTCTCTTGATTAGACAGCATAAAGGCAGAAGGAATTGTGTTTTCATTGGCTGATAATAACTATAAATGATAGTAAAGATAGCTATTAAATATACAGTCTATACTATGCTGAATGCTTTACATAGAGTCTCTTTTAAATCCCCACCAAACATTATGGTGGTTAAAGCAGAGACTCTGGAGCTAAACTAACCAGGTATTAATTCTGCTTTCACCCTGTCACAAACTTTGTGGCACTGAACAGGTTGCTTAACCTTCTGTGACTCAGTTTTCCCATCTGCTGATATACTACTAGTATCTACGGCACAGGGTTATTATGAGGATCTTGAATTGGTATTTGCAAAATTAATTCCTGGCCTATAGTAATACACAGAGCATAAAACCCTACAAGGCTGGAAATGCTTTCCCTATTTCAGATGGAGAAACTGAACCTCAGAGAGGCTTACCAATTTTCTTAGATTACATGGTTTTTAAGGGCCTGGATTTGGTAGCAGCACTGGAAAGGAAGAGATTTCTGCGACAGACGTTGCCGAGTCAGACTTATTAGTTATACTAGGTATTATTAGAATTTACAGGAGTTAGCAACTATTTAAACCTGGGAATAAAACACTTCTGAATATGTCTGCACTCAACAAGAAAGCTAAAAACAAAAGCTCCATCTGTTATTTTTTGTTGAACTAAAATGACAAGTTGCCGGCCACTTTCATGACAGCTTTTAGAACCAAACACCTGAAAAGCTTGGATTTATTTAGGTCACTGTATCTCCAGCTTGAACATTAATCTGTTTTTCATTCAGTTCTTTTTACAGAACACAACATAATTAAGGAGCATAACTATAAACATGAAGTTGTTCATAAAGATCAATGTGTTCTGTTCATGTCATTTGCAGGGAAAATTTTGTGTGAATTCCCCTGCAACCCCTGAAATCACAATTGAAGCAAACATTCTTAAAAGTGAAGGCTTCTGTGAAGTTAAAAAACAATTCAGAAAGGGCTTCCCAGCAGCGTGTTCTGCAATTTGGGGAGGAATGAATATCTTTTTACAAAATCACTTAGTGAGTCCTTTTGTAAGCTTCCACGTTCCCTTCTGTTGAGGCTTTGTGTATAAGAAAAAGGTGGTATGTTGAAGAGTTTGCCTGCTTTTGTTTACTCCTTCTCATTTACATGGTGTAATAACAGAACCAGCCAAAGGAATTTCAATTAATTCAAAGGCGGTTAATAATAAAGCTGTTGTTATGTAGAAGAAACTAGGCATTATGGCAGCACCTAAATGCCTTGAGTGTCAAGAATATTTCAGGGTTCTGGAGAAAGCCAAAGCATCACAAGGGCTTCATTCTGCCCTTTGCCTTCAGCCCACAGCCCCCACTGATTTTAATGGCTCCCAGACACAGGCATCCAAGATTTGGTCCCTTGTGGGGGAGGAGTAGCTGAGTAGCTTTTTGATGGGTTTCTGTGTGGCATCCATGAAAAGGAGGGGAAAGGGGTTGATGACTCAGAACATGACCGACTGAAACCCCAATTTTATACAAGTTCTGTATTTTTTACAAAGCATTTTTTAAAAGATTTTATTTATTTATTTGACAGAGAGAGACACAGCGAGAGAGGGAACACAAGCAGGGGGAGAGGGAGAGGGAGAAGCGGGTTTCCACGGAGCAGGGAGCCCGATGCAGGGCTCGATCCCAGGACCTTGGGATCATGACCTGAGCCGAAGGCAGACGCTTAACGACTGAGCCACCCAGGCACCCCTATAAAACATTTCTTAAGCATATGCAGGTGACCTAATTTATCAAACAGCTTTGCCTTCTATTGTTGAGTCATCCTACGAATGAGAACGGCACCCAGTAGATTACGGAGTGACTTAAATGAAGTTTAACCCTCATAATTTCCCGGAGTCTCAATAAATTAAACCACCAGAAGCTTTTTTGCCTCAAATGCTCAGTTACTTTGTTCAATGGGTCTAAACAAGCCCAAGGTGGAGAACTGAGGGCTAGAATTCAGGGCACAGCAACAGTATTAGAGGACACATGGAGACATCGCTAATTGAACCATTGATTCAAAGAGCAAATGTTTCTAAGGATCAACCCATGGAAGCCATTTCTATGGGGGAATTCCAATACATGGCAACTGAGCATGAAAATGATGAAACAGTAAAATGCTGGGAACAATAGCAATGGTAAATTGGTCTGCCATTTTCATTACTTTTTTTGGATTATAAAGAAATATATATTGATTATAAAATAAATCTGGAAATTAGAGAAAGCCATTAAGAGAAAAATAAAAATCCAATTCCTTAGAGATTATTTATTGTCCTATTACAAATACAGTATATACTTCAATATAAAAATAACGTTGAAGCTAAAGAAAATAATGAAAAAAGTTATTCATGATCCTTCTATCAAGGAGTAACGAGTCACTCTTGAGTGTTCAATCAGATGATGTGATTAATTTTGTTACATTAAGGACATTGAAAACTTAATTGTTAATTTTCATAAAATCAGCTTAAAATATTGGATTTAATTAAGCCCAGCCTAATGCATACCAAGGTAAGAGGATCATTCAATCATTTCACATTTTAAATACATGCATGTAATGCTAACATTCGAGGGTGTCATATGGATCATTCTCTTCGTGGAGTCAAATTTAAGAAGCACATTTCAGTATCATAAATAAGTAAAAAAAAGTTTACCCTTTGGAGCCCTCAATACCCAATATCCAACCCCACACTAACACTTTGCAGAGACCCAGTCGGAAACCTCTTGCAATTGAAACAGCAAAATTCTCTTTTCATCCTTTAAACTCTCAATATGCAATTTCAATTTAGAAACCCTGGCCAATTGTACTCCCAACCTCAATCCAGTGCCATCTGCCTTTTGAGCCCATCTGTCTTTCTAAACACTGAGAAATCACAAAGATCAACTTTCCTTTCCTCAGAATGTGGGGAAGGAAAAAAATTCAATTGCAAATAACTCTGTGTGTGTGCATGCGTGCGTGTGTGTGTGAGATGGGGAAGAGAAAAACTGTGAACACTTTCCTGGTAGTTTATTTTTCACCTGTCATATGACCAAAATTTGGAGTTTTGTAGGATTCTATTTGCAATGTCCCATTCAAACTATAAAGTTGAGGCATATTTTTTTTTATTATAGCCTAGGTATTATGAAATATCCATTGAGCCACATTAAAGTATTGTAAAAGAGTTGAATATAAGGATGTGTGTGTGTGTGTGTGTGTGTGTATGTTTTGGGTAAATGTGTCACTGGACATGTGAGTAAATAGTGATCAGTACAAGGTTAAAGAAAGGAGCTTTGGAACTTAAATAAACGAATTGAGCAATGTTCATCAAGAGCAGAGATATCCCGGATATTTCTTTGTATTTATCAGAAACCTGTCTATAAGTAGGAGATCTTTTTATAAGAAAAGACTAGATTCAGTTATAAACACTTCTGCAAGCAAGAAGAATTATTAAAATCTTGCAGAATAAAAATGAAATCAAAATGAAATAATAGGATGAGAAAAGGATAAAAAAAATTTTTTTAAATAAAAACACACATATACAAAGAAAAGAACAATAAAGCTACTGGAATTTTAGGTCTTCCTGCTATTACCTTATATGGAATGCAGACCATAAATGGTAAGAATTGAATTAAGTATCAAGTAACTGGATTAAATATATGTCTAAATAGGTATTCAATCTTAAATTATAATTTATATCAACTCTCCTTGTGGGTATGAGAGTGATTCCCTTCTCAATAATAATATTTTGGGTGGAAAAATAGGCAAAATTCCAGATATATAAGAAGAAAACCATTTTGTACATATGTCACAGGACTACCAAAATTATAAAGTTAACAGAGTTATTTTAGACCAAAATGGACCCTGTTCTGAAACACACTAAGTTAGCCTATGTGATCACCTACAGTTCTTAAATTTGACATGCCTGAGTAACCAGCTGGTCTTACTGACATGTAGCTTCTTCCCCAGTAGGTACATGGTGGGCTGCCATTCTGCCTTTTTAAGGTGCTCCTACATGTTGCTGTCACCACCTGTTAATGCTGCCAATCAGGTCTTGGACCATACCTTGCTTAGCAAATGTGTATCCCAGCCTTATCCTTTAGGACGTTCTGTGACAACAGGAGTATCCGTATCTGTGGATGGCTATTGAGTACTTGAAATGTGACCACTGTGACTGGGGAACTGAATTTTTATTTTATAAAATGTACTTAAATTTATATAACCACACATGACTGGTAGCGACCTATTGAATAGTACAGGACTCTACACAATATAATTCATCAGAAAATTGTCACTCATATATGGTCTGTGTAAATGCACACCATCTGCAGATGAGCTCTACTTCCTAAGTCTTTGTGAGAACACAGGTGTACTGGCTGAGGGACAACACACTTCACTGAATTCTTTGGGTGAAATTTATTATCCTGATAGCTACTCACTGGGAAAGTTTATTCTAGAGTGTTCAGAATTTCACCTGCTGAAGACTGGAAAATAGAAAATGAGCCATCAAGAAATGTTGCAGATTACCGAGGATCTTCTAAGGCAAAAGAAATTGTTCCTGTTTTTTCTTTCTCTTTCAACTGAGTGAAAAAAATCACATAAGGCATATACACTAAAGAAACCAGAGTCATATGCAATCAGAACCCTAGTTTGCCAAAATGATTCCAATTTCAGATAGGCTTTTATGCTGTGATTGTTTCCAATAGGATAATGGCAACATCAAAGTCATTTCTGAGCCATGTGACAAGAGAGCTACAAGTCATGAACTTGAAGCCCAGACATTTGTCATAAACTAAACTCTGGCTTTATCCTAATATCATTCACTCTCATCTTGGTTGGGCAAGGTGCTTCTCATCATAATATTCAGTTCACGTGCATAAACATGGGAACATAATGGCAAATGGTGATAGGAATTTTCATTGCTCAAATAAGTATAATTATAATGATACAGTAACAGTGATGAAAATAAGAATATGCTACCCTTATAAATTATTTTGAAGTGTACAAAGTACTTACACATGCTATTCTTATTGATTTTGAGTTAAGATAGTAAACAAAATGCCTAAGAAAAATGGCTGTTTCTGTTTTTGTGGGATTTTTGTTGTTGTTGTTGTTGTTGTTAATATGCTACCAAACAATATACCATTGTAGTCTCAAGCTCCTTTGGAGATGTGTTTTGTTGCTTCACAGCTGCCATCCTCCCCCTCCACCCCTTCTACTCCTACTCTTTCTCTCCCCACTCCTGCTCCACATCATTATCATCACCTTCATTTACATGACAATGTCCCTAAAGACTAGAGTAGAAGTATCACTATTTTTCATGTCATCCTGAAAGCCAGTGGTGTTTTATGCAAGAATAAAGATAACTTTCAATTTATAGGAATTGTTTTTCTAGAGTGCCTGGGTAGCTCAGTTGGTTAAACACCTGCCTTATGCTCAGGTCATGATTTGGCTCAGGTCATGATCCCAGGACCCTGGGGTCCAAGCCCCGCATTGGGCTCTCTGCTCAGGGGGGAGCCTGCTTCTCTCCCTCCCACTGCCTACAGCTCTACCTACTTGTTCTCTCTCTCCTTCTCTCTTTCTCTCTCTGTCCAATTAATAAAATCTTTTTTAAAATTAAAAAAAAAAAAGAAGTGTTTTTCCTCTCCTAAAAACTACCTCTTACAAAAGCCTTTTATTGATTAGGTCAAAAAATTACTTCTAAAATCCATAAAATTGCAAGAAAAATCAATGGGTACTTAGGGATGTTGATAAGCATCCAAAAACCAAAAGGCAATATTAAAATCAAACAAAAACAACTAAAACATATTGCATAAAACAATGTCCATGTCCCCAGATAACTTTTTTCTTAAAAGTTCTGCCTTTGAAAATCATGAGAATTCTGACCTCTGAAAATATACTCAGCCACAGTATATGATCTTGCTACAATTTTCAAATTAGAAACTGTGTTTAGGGGCGCCTGGGTGGCTCAGTTGGTTAAGCGACTGCCTCCGGCTCAGGTCATGATCCCAGAGTCCTGGGATGGAGTCCCACATAGAGCTCCCAGCTCAGCAGGGAGCCTGCTTCTCCCTCTTACCCTCTCGCCTCTCATGCTGTTTCTCTCTCTCTCTCTTTCTCTCTCAAATAAATAAAATCTTTAAAAAAAAAAGAAAAAAAAAGAAACTGTGTTTAGCACAATCAGTTTGATTTGGTGTTCAAGCATATGAACAAAAAGGGGATCTTGAAGCTTTATTCTTACAAAGCAAAGTCAAATATGTGTACGTTACTTGTGTTCAAAATATTCTAAAATGGAATCAAGATCCTTTCAGGCTGGTCTTTTGCAAAATTTTTATTAACATTTTTAAAATTTTTAAAAAAGCTCAATCGCCTCTTACCATAAAGAAGGAAAGGCTATAAATTCAATTATAAATCCAGAAATATGCCATTTGATTCTGAAAGTGGAATAGCCATGAAAGCATCCAATATTAGTGCTTTCTTATTGGCTTCTGAGAATTTCTTCCCTTAACACATGTTACTATTGTACATTATCTCTTCTGATTTGGACCCAGGATTTTTACCAGTGTCAGTTTTAAATGAGCAGATAATCCTTTCTGATTCTATTCCAGAATGTCAATAGGTGACCTTAGTCAAGTTGTTTTGTACTAAGCACGCACAGTTCTGCATACTGACCAAATCTTTCAGGACAGAGTAGAGATAGCAATATTTTTGTTTATTTGGTAGGCTCAAATATGTATAAAATTTATAAATGGAAGCATTTGTCCTGGTTCTTTGCTTCCAAGACCTCAAGTGCATACTCTACCTAGTACTAAAGATGCTTCTTTTTTCAATTTATTAATATGAGTTAAATGTTTACTTTGCACAGCATTCAATTCTTGAAATTTTTTAGATGGGTCAAAATATTTTCAGTTTCAAGGCTCTTACACAATTACAATGCCATTAGATTACTGTGTATCCAATGAAGCTATATTATGGACATATATTTATGAACATAGAAAAACCTTAATGAAATATTTATAAGCGTAAATTCTTCCAAACACATTTATTGAATGCTAATTGGGTTTATATTTTTATAAAGAAAAACAGAAATATACACTCAAACATGAAATTAAATATCTGTAAACATATACATCAAAACTGTAACAGTAGTGATTTGTTTGTGGAATTATAATTGGCCTTATTTCTCCAAATACTTTTTGAAGTTTGGGATATTAAGCATAAACTACTTTCTGACTGGAAAATGTATTACTTTATGCACATGTATGTATGCACAAGTTCTCTTTCTTCAAAGAAATTTTTATCTGAAATCCACCTCCTTATAGAGACTTTGCAGTGAGCAAATATTTAGCCATAAAGGACATTAATGACCTCATTTTCATTATATTACAAGTTCTTCTACTAAAGGATGAACTCCATTCCTTAATTCTTGCTAACACAAAAAATGGACTTCAAGGTTACTACGGACATCAAAGTTGAGAGAGCAAGGACCTTATTCTGCAATTAAGATTTTCAGCACAATAAAATTGCCATGGACAAAGCTATTACCTTTTAAATGCTTAAAGATGATTTAAGCACTGCTCAGAGAGGAGCTTTATCCCATGATGGCTGAGATGAAAGAATTTTACTGTTTGTTTACTTCTTCAAAGGAAACAAAATACCACTGAGAGAATGTATTAGGCAATTTAACAATTGACAGCTGGAAAATTAGGCAATTTAACAGTATGAATCACCATTCCTTCTGGAGAACAATTTATCCTGCTGTATTTCGTGAAATCCTGAGAGCTAGTTTAGGTAGCAAAGTTGGTGATAATCATGCTTATCTGTAGCACTCAGTTCAATTCCATTCAGCAAATACTCATGAATAACTACTTTGTTTTGCAAGGCTTTAAGCCTCATCATGTAGAGTGCCAGCTCTGGAGACAGAATTCCCATGTACAACCTGGATCCAGCACTTCCTAACTCTGAGACACTGGGATAACTTATGCAACCTCTCTCTGCTCAGTTTCTTCAGGGGATTATAACCCTACTTCATAGGGTTATATAAGCTAGAAGCATGAGGACCCGACTGCATTTCACCAAGCAAAATAAAAAAATGTCACCTTCTCAAATGCAAATAGTTTGTCTTCAGCATAACCCATCTGGAAAGGTAATTAACAGATGAGCTTATAAAGTATCTCAAGTTAGTCTCATTTTTTTTTTAAGATTTTATTTATTTATTTGACAGAGAGAGACACAGCGAGAGAGGGAACACAAGCAGAGGGACTGGTAGTGGGAGAAGCAGGCTTCCCACGGAGCAGGGAGCCCCATGCAGGGCTCGATCCCAGGACCCTGAGATCATGACCTGAGCTGAAGGCAGACGCTCAATGACTGAGCCACCCAGGCGCCCCTCAAATTTTTTTTTTAAAAAAACCCATATTTAATCAAGGAAGCCAGGGTATTTATCACCCTGTACTATAATATGCCTGAGATAATATTTGTATATATCTTTGATGAAGAGAATTATAGAACAAAATTATGTCATTGTAATCTGTAATGAGCGTATGGATCAGCATTGAACTGAAACTGTTAAATCTTTCTTCACTGGCCTTTAAAAATTTTGAGTAAATTCTATAATTCTCTGCCAGTTTTAGGTTTTAAATTCCAATCCACTCTAATCCAATTTAAAATGTCAAGCTCATATCCAATTTATTGCTCTGATCCTCTCCTCCTCTCAGTACTTGTGATGTGGGTCAGAAAGGTGAAGAGGGAATGGTCAGCCCTTCCATAAACTCCTTCTTTCCTTCTTCTGGGTCCATATTCTCCACAATTGTGAAGACCAGGATTCATGTGTAGAGCAAAGGGGGCAAAGACGTTACTTAACCAGGCAATTATAGTTCTCTTCTGCCTTTGCTGGCTTCCCTGACTAACCTCAACTGACTGTGCCTTTGAGAGGAACAGTCCCAGAGGCCCCGTCATGGGACACACACACCTAGGGGGTGGGAACAGTCAGGTGGTACAACTTCCAAATTTCTGCAGCACCAGTTTGACCTCCATTCTTTTTTTTTTTTTAAGATAATTTACTTATTTACTTGACAGATAGAGAAAGAGAGAGCACAAGCAAGGGGAGCAGAAGGCAGAGGGAGAGGGAGAAGCAGGTTCCCCATGGAGCAGGGAGCCGATGCAGGGCTCGATCCCAGGACCCTGGGATCATGACCTGAGCCGAAGGCAGACGCTTGACCAACGGAGCCACTCAGGCTCCTCTGACCTCCATTCTTAATACATTGTGTATGTTCCAGTGTTGGACAAAAACTGCTTATCTATCTACCTCTTTATCTCCCTCTAATTCTAGTCTAAACCTAGCAGGTCTACCCAGAGGGCAAAACATCAAGCTTGCTGCATAAAAGAAAGTCCATCCCAGAAATGAGTTGCTGGCCCCACCTTCTTTCATGTACCTACAATCTCTTTTATTGATTCTTTTGGAGCTATTCTCCCATTTGGTTTGATAAGAAGAGAGGAAAGAAAGTCAAAACATCCTTCCTTGGGTGTAAAACTCAGAATTCCTCAAATGCGTTCAATTTTTTAAGGATTGGGAAGAGAGATAAGGATTCAGGAAGTGGTTGAGAGCAGCCAAGCTGATGTGGATATTTTTTAATAAGCCCTGGACAAAGCTCTGAACACCATTGCTTTCAGTTCTATCTTGAATGGGCCTATGGTGGGTAGAATAATGGCCTCCCAAAGATGTTCATGTCCTAATCTCTGGGACCTATGAATATGTTGTATCACATGGCAAAAGGGAATTAAGGCAGCAGATAAATTAAGGTCACTAATCAGCTAGACTTAAGATAGGAATATTATCCTGATGGATCATCCAAGTGGGCCCAGTGTAATCACAGGGGTCATTAACTATGGATAAGGGAGGCAGAAGAGTCAGTATCAGAATGATGTGGAAGAGTCAGTATCAGAATGATGTGATGTGATAAAGAGTTGTCCAGCCATTGCTGGCTTTGAAGGTGGAAAGGGACCACAAGTCAAGGAATGCAGGCAGCCTTCAGAAGTTAGAAGAGGCAAGGAAACAGGTCCTCCCTTAGAGCCTCCAGAAGGAATGCAGCCCCACAGACACCTTGATGTTAGCCCAATGAGAACCATTTCAAACTTCTGACCTCTAGAACTGTAAAATAATAAATTCGTATTGTTTTAAAATACTGAGCTTGCAGTGATTTGTTTCACCAGCAATAGGAAGCTAATACAGAGTCTTATAATCAATTTAATTACCCCCCTCCAAAACAGTCTCCTGTTTCATGACTAGGAAAGACTCACATCATGATTTGCTAATGCAAATGTTTTGCTTTATTTTGAAAACACAGCCTGGTTGGGTAACATGGTAATCCGGGCTGTCAGATTCAACACACTTTGCTTTAAGACCATGTTTGTAAAGCATTTTTTCCATTTACTTTTTTTTCCCTTAAGAGACATTAATATGTCTGAAAGAATTTATTAAGTCATGATCAGAGAACTATTCATTTCTTTTGCACTGAAATTTGCACAAATAACTTGACACTAAGGAAGATTTTGCATGCCAGACCAAGAAGTTTGAAATGAATTCAGTAGCCAAGCAGCAGTTATTGGATATTTTTAAGCAGAAATTCTGAGATTAAAATTATGAAAAATTGCTCTGGCAGTAATGAGTAGAATGGATGGAAGGAGGATAGACAAAAGAGAAACACCTAGATATATATTGTCATTGTATATAGGCAGGTGATGATACTATCTGAAACAAGAACATGGTATGACAACAAAAAGGGAGTGATTAATTAAAAGTAAATTGTGTCAATAAATTTTAGCAGTTAACTGTATATGAAAGAACAGACATGAATGAGTCATAAAGATAAACCCTAATTTTTGTATCTGACTGAGAGACTGTAGGTATCAAACTGCTGTGGAAAAACCATTTGTAGAAAGAAAGAAGATTATGATGCTGTTGAAATACAATCCGTAGGCTCAAAATGGAGTTGCTCCCTGCCTGGGGTACACACACATCAACAATCCAACTTGTTGGATCCAACAATCCAACTTTCGTGTCCCTACAAACACTCTGCTTGACTAGAAATGCAGTATATGCAGCCAACCAAGCCCAAAAGCCAAGCCAACTCTTTCTTATCCTTTGTTTCTTTTCCATTTTCTGTTTTGTCTTTTTCTTTCTTGTTCCTTTTTCCTTATCCTATATAGGCTTTCCTCCTTCTGCCCCATTTTGTAGTTCTCTGGACCCTTGGGAACTGAAACTGCCATTTCATGAAGTGTTAAATAAAGTTTATATCACTTAAATTGTCTTCTTTAATCATTCTTAACAAGAATAAAGCCACTAATACTTTGCTAACCATTTCACAGCTAAAAAAACGCAGAACTTTATACTGGGGGGAAATAAACTTCAGACATTGTAATGTATTCCCAGGATTCCTACTCACCATTAATTCACTCCCCTGAAACTTCTGCCTGATTCTTTTGAAAGATATTCTAAGAGAAATACAAATCAACTACTTGTCTTAATCCTTCCAGGCTACTATAACAAAAACAGCCTGGGCAGCTCAAACAACGAACGTTTCCCTTTCACAGTTCTGGAGTCTGGGAAGTCCAAGACTGGGATTCTAGCAGATTCGCTGTCTGGTGAAGACCCACTTCCTGATCCGCAAGACGGCCATCTTTTCATTGTGTCCTCGCATGCTGGGAGGGGTGAGGGAGCTCTCCAGGGTCTCCTAGAAGGGCACTAATCTTCCATTTTCTCCATGTTCATTGGTACTTACTTGTATCATATTTCTGCAGAGAGTGTGTATCAGTTTAGATTCTATTCTGTAAATAGGAACCTTCCAGGTACTTAAAGCAGGAAGAGCTTCAGTACAGAAAATTGATACCTGGAGAATTGTCTGAAGGGCTGGAGCAATGGGGGAGGTCTAATTAAGGCTTCTCCCACAGAAGGCCACAGAAGAGATCACCAGAGTAACTACTACTTTGGCCACATTCCGAAAGGTTTAGGAACCTGAAGGATGCCAAAGGAAGTTTTAGGTTCAAGAACATACTTCTCTATAACATGCAGAGGATCAAGATTGAGAAGCTGGTGCACCACCACTACTATAACTTCTTCTCAACACCAAAGCTGGTGATAAGGCACAGAATTCTGCTACAGAACACAAAAACAAAGCAATTATTTCTCCACCCCACTGGTGACAGCAGGAATCAGCCAGCAGTAGAAGGAAGATGTTGTTTGTCTCATTTCTGTCTTCTAAATCTCACACAGTGCATTTAATAGGCAGAAAATTATTTATATCTAGAACACTAATGACAAGGAAATGGAATAGTTAGCTTTCTAGGCTATATAACACAAGAAGATTCCCCAAGAAAGGGGTAAAAAAATAAATACTGTGTTGCCAATTAATCATATCCAACACAAGGTTTCATTTTAAATACTTTATCTTATTTATTTCCCAAGTTGTTCCTATCTCTCTTAAATGTTTTAATGTAAATGAGATATGATATCTTATTAAGGCATAGTTTTTGCTAATTATGTAAAATTTAATCAGTTAATCTAACACTCAAAGTTCTCAAAATTCTCTATTAACTAGAACGTTAGAATTTCACCACAAAAATAACTGATCCTCATTTTGATGACCCTAAAGCACAGCACTCCTTCTAAACTACAGAACTGTCTGTAGCCAAAGTGAAAAGTATGCTTTCTTATATTCCCTAAGGTTTTTCATTTTAGAGAAAGGACTTTGCTTCAAATGGACTGTTTTATAATACAAAAAGAGAAATGATGACATTTCCTTTATCTATAGAGCTATAACTATTCATTTATCTAGTTAGTGCAAGAAGTCTTTTTCACCTGATTAAGCTTCTCTAAAATCTTATGCTTTAACTTCCAGGTTATTCAAAGTTATTAAGATGAAGAGGAGTCTCAGGTCCCTGGAAACAAAGATGGCTTCCCAGCCTGGCAAGCCTTTTTAGACATCAACAGGCTGATTCTAAAATTTCTAGGGAATGGTGCAGGCCCTATATTAGCTAATACAACCTTGATACAGAAGAATGATGGAGCAAGTGGTAGTAATCACTTAATTGATATTAAGGGTTACTATTAATCAGTGTAATCAAGAGAGTGTGGTGTTGGTTGAAGGATAGACACATAGATCAATGGAACAGAACAGAGGAGTCAGATAGACCCATACAAATATGCTCAACTGATTGTTGACAAAGGCATAAAATCAGTTGAATGGAGGAAGGATAACATCTTCAACAATTGGTGCTGGAACAATTGACCATACATCAGCAAAATTATGAAACTCGACCTAACTTCATGCCTCATACAAAATGGATCATAGACTTAAAACATAAAACTATAAAACTTTTAGGAAACAACATTTGGAGAAAACCTTTAGGATATAGAACAGGGCAGAGAGTTTTTAGACTTGACACCAAAAGCATGATCTGTAAAAGAAAAATTTGACCTCATCAAAATTAAAAATTTTACCTGCAAAAGATCCTGTTAAATGAATAAAAAGGCAGTATAGAATGGGAGAATATATTTGCAAACATCATAACCAACAAGCTAATATCCCTGGAGGAAAAAAATATGACATGTATTTCATTAATTTTTTTAAAAATCAATAGTTTAGGGTGCCTGGGTGGCTCAGACAGTTAAGCGTCCGCCTTGGGCTCAGGTCACGATCCTGGAATCCTGGGATCAGAGCCCCGCATCAGGCTCCTTGCTCAGCAGGGAGTCTGCTTCTCCCTCTGCCCCTCCCTCTGCTCATGCTCTTTCTCTCGCACTCTCTCTCATATAAATAAAAAAATAATAAACATCAATAGTTTAAAACTTAATAGCATAAAAAATCCAGTAAGAAAATGAGCAAAAGACATCAACATATATTTCACCAAAGAGGATATACACATGGAAAATAAGCATGTGAAAAAATGTTCCACATTATTACCTCATCAGGGTAATGTAAATTAAAACTACAATGAGTTATCAGCAGGTACTTATCTGGAGGGTAAAAAAAAAACAAAAAAACAAAAAAACAGCAAGAACACCAAATGCTGGCATGGATACAGAAAGACTAGATAACTCCTACCTTGCTCGTGGGTATGTAAAGTGATACATTTACTGTGAGAAAAAACCTGGCATTTTCTTTAAAATCTAAATATGCAGCTACAAAACTTCCCAGCAATTGCACTCCTAAGCATTTATCTCAGAGAAATGAAAACTCATGTTCACACAGATATCTATACATGGTTGTTTATAGTAGCTTTACTAATATAACCAAAACTAGAATTAACTCAGACATCACTCAGTGGATGAATGGTTAAACAAACCAAAGTACATCAATACCACAAATACTACTCACCAGGAGAAAGGAACAAACCACTGATGTACACAGAAACCTGTGCATCACCAGAGAATTATGCTGAGTGAGAAAAGCCAATCCCAAAGGGTCATATACTGCATGGTTCCATTTACATAATATTTTTCAAATAACAAAATTTGAGAAATGGAAAGGAAATTAGTGGTTTCTACGTTTGCGGATGAGAGAGGGTGAAAGGTACTGAGTAGGGCTCTAAGAAGGCAGGATGAGGGGTCCTTTTTATAAGAACTGTTATGTATCTTGACTTCGTGATTGTGGATGTGCAAAGCCACATGTGATAAGAGTATATAGGATTCAACACACACACACACACAAATAAAGACAAGGAAAACTGAGAAAACCTAAACAAAAGTTGTGGATTGCATCAATGTCAATACCAGGTTGTGATATTTTATTACAGTTCTGCAGAATTTTACCAGTGGGGGAAACTGAGGAAAGTGGACAGGACATCTCTATTACTTCTTACAATTGCATATGAATCTACAAGTTTCTCAGTAAAAATTTCAATTAAAAAACAAAAAAGTTAATGTGAAGAAATTGCTTTAAATTATAGCAGAATTATACCACTCGTGTATATCACTCAAACCTATATTTTCAAATCTATTTATTAAAATACTTCATAGAAATAAAGCAATAGTGTTTATATATCCTTGCTTAAAACACTTCAAAGTTTATAATGCAGGCACCTGAGAAATTTAGTGACAACCTACTAAATTCTCTTACTTAAAATAATTTAATTTAGTTTTTAAGATACAGATTATCTCGTGTTGAGCAAATTTATATGATAAAATAATCCCCAATCTAAAATGTCTGAACAAGGGGAAAGAAATTCAAGAGAAATTCCATGAGGAAAAAGTAGAAAATTGTAAACATGAAATGTAGACTTGATTCTTGTGAATATCAGATCTTCCTTCATAAAAATGCACCTTAGAAGAAAGATACAGAGATCAATGCCCCCTCATCTTATCCCTTCTGCAGGTAGTCTGCTCAAACCACATTGGGCCAGGTGGTGAGCTGAGGCACAAACCTGAATTCAACCCCTTTATTTTTCCATGATCTTGGAAAATAGGATCCATTTGGAAATACACAAAGCTATCCATTCTGATTTATCTTTCCTGTAGTTTAAAAGGGTTTCATTTAGATACTAGCCCTTTATCTGATATGTCATTTGCAAATATCTTCTCCCATTGTGTCGGTTGTCTTTTGGTTCTGTTGACAGTTTCCTTTGCTGTGCAAAAGCTTTTTATCTTGATGAAGTCCCAATAGTTCATTTTTGCCCTTGTTTCCCTTTGGTGAGCACTGTGAATTGTGTAAGACTGATGAATCACAGACCTGTACCTCTGAAACAAATAATACATTATATGTTAAAAAAAAAAAAAAGAAGAAGAAGAAGAAGAAGATAGCAGGAAGGGAAAAATGAAGGGGGGAAATCGGAGGGGGAGATGAACCATGAGAGACTATGGACTCTGAGAAACAAACTGAGGGTTCTAGAGGGGAGGGGGGTGGGGGATGGGTTAGCCTGGTGATGGGTATTAAAGAGGGCACGTACTGCATGGAGCACTGGGTGTTATACGCAAACAATGAATCATGGACCACTACATCAAAAACTAATGATGTAATGTATGGTGATTAACATAACATAATAGAATTAAAAAAAAAAAGTTTCATTTACCAATTCCTTCAACCCTTCCAGTTGTGAGGTCAAAACCTACAGAGTGGGGCACCTAGGTGGCTCAGTTGGTTAAGCGACTGCCTTCGGCTCAGGTCATGATCCTGGAGTCCCGGGATCGAGTCCCGCATCGGGCTCCCTGCTCAGCAGGGAGTCTGCTTCTCCCTCTGACCCTCCTCCCTCTCATGCTCTCTGTCTCTCATTGTCTCGCAAATAAATAAAATCTTAAAAAAAAAAAATTTAAAAACCTACAGAGTGAAGTTATATTTCCTTGACTTCTTTATTTATAGATTCTCAGATGAACTATATTAAAAAAAGTCCTAAAGTATGACCATTAAAGTAAAAACAAAGAAGAAGTATATCATAACTTAGGGGAAAATCTGTCCAAGCGAACAGACTAAACATCGTTGCAATTAAGCACAAAATTTGATTTTGAAGTTCATTGCTATTAAAACTAAAAATTAAGTGTGGTGGATCACTTAACTATTTAATTTTAAAAGAAGCATAAAAATAGGTGAGATTTGTTCTTATTAATAAATTATAAAGGATTGTGTTATATATAGCTTTATGAAAGATAAATAATCTAATGATTATATCTTGAATGTAGTTAAGATATAAGAGAAAAACATTTATTTCTAAGAGATCAATATTGATATATTATGCCATAAATGTGTAAAGGAAATTCTATGGCTATAATATAGATAAAGTTTAATAAAAAGAGATTATAGGCAGCCTTAAAAATAGGTGGGGGTTAATCTTTTCCTCATTTTCATCTCCAACATTCAGCTAATCATCAACTCTTTCTGATTTCATCTTATAAATTTCCCTCAACTCCATATAATTTAACCATGAATGTGCCACCACCCCCAAAACCAAGATGCCGTTTCAGCCACTCACATGAGTAAAATGAATATCTAGTACCCAGCCAGTGTTCTCAGGTGGGCCACTTATCAAAGTTGTACATTTGATTGGCTGAACATATAGGACTTGCCTGCACCTTACCTAGAAATTGTAGCTTTTGAATTCCATCTTGGAGAAATAAAACTCACAATGCAAGATGTGAGAATGCTCAAAAGCTATCAAGATGTGTCCACTCCCAAGGCTTTGCATGACATGGAACCTCTCCTTATCTCCAGTTTCATTGCAAGCCCTCCTTTCTGATATTTATATGACGCAGCCATGAGGGATTTCATTCATTCCCTCAAATGTACCTATCTATCCTGATTCATGCCTCCACGCACTCCCAGTATGATGGATAATGAAGACAATGAGGGTGCTGTAACTTGCCTTGAGCACTACACACAGGGACACCTTTAAGGGCCAAATGTTATGAATTCACTAGTGCAGACTCCACAGATTTCTTTTTTCTAAATAGCATGTTTTACTTTCACTTAAAAAGAAATAACAACCCTTTTTAAATTATTTCTTTAATTATTTCTGAAGAAGAGGACCATAACTTTGTTCAAATATTAAAAATGACTGCCAAGCATTCCTCTTTTAGTGACATGGTGCTTTCTTTGGCCCTGTACATCGTGCACCCTAAGTAACTTGTCTCCATTGAACCGAGGACAATTTGTAGTTTTAGTTGTTTTAGTTTATGTCAAGAATCTAAAGTACTCTTTATCCAGCTTGCTCAATTGGAATATTACTCAAATGTTAAATAGTAACATCATAAGAAGTTCTATGACCTTTAACTTCTTCTGATGTACTTCCGAAATGGTTATTTCCAATATCTTACACTTGGCTGCACATGGATTCATTCTTTATTAAAAAATAAACTATTGTGCATGCCTGGGAAATTTTGAAATCTGGTGTTACCCAACAACTTGGAAACTTATAAAATTGTCATCCTGTTAAAGGATTATAAAGGCTTGAAATCCATGAAGCCTGCAAAAATAGTTCTAAGAAAATCTGGAGTCACCAAATAACACCATTGTGAATTAACAGCACAAACAGAGTAAGACCAATTAAGAGCACCACTCCCAAGTGGCATGGGGTGTGGGAAGAGGGATGGTACTAGCAAAAATTCCATGAAATTTGGAAACAGTTTGCCCGAAGTAAGCTTATTAGCACTAATTGGTTTGAAATGCCAAATATTTCCTAGATTTAATATTTTTTGTTGGTTTCTTTAATTTCCTACCTGCCTTCTCAATTCTTTAGGTAAATACAGGTTTAAGTAGCAGCATTATTTCTTGGCAAGAAACAAGTACTTTTTCCCTGGTGTTAACACAGATCTCAAAAGTAGTAAAGCTGAGGCTTTTACTTTTTGTCAGATTTCTCTATAGTAAATCTTTGCTCAGAGGTCTCTGGGGCTTACAAGTGAAACTGTAAATTAAATATGGAAAATAAAAATGAATCAGGATGCTATTAAATGATGATTAAATACCAATTTTTATTGTTCATAGAAATATCTAATCAATTACGTTCCTATATTCCTAGCTGCTAAGGCTTTAAACTTTAAACTTTCTCAGTAGGTGATAGAGCCGTATGTTGCTAAAATGCATGCCATAGTTTTGAACTTGACTTCAGTGAGATATAAAATCTTGAGTCTGAGGTGTCATAAAAAATTGTACTGATCTAGGATCTACTAGCGATATGTCTTTATCTGCTATTTTTCCAATTCTCAAAGTTGTGGTTATATTTCAAATCAAAGTAGTCATAAGTCAATGAGGCACAGAGAAATCTCCAATCTTGTAAATGAGAGTACATTTTAAATATCCAGTTACTACTGCCATACACATGGTTTTATTTACAATCCATGTTGGATAGTTCTGGTACTGGAATTAACATTTTAGGCATTTCCATGCCACATGTGGAAGCCTGGCTTCAATTCCGTAAACAATCAGTTGCATTCTTAGTTCTGAAATTTTTAAATGTGAATTAAAGGAGGAAATACTTTTCAAAACATAGCCATGCTCTGTACACCATTGTTTGTTAGATTGAGAGTAACATACAATAAAATTTGATGTAGCCTATAAACTTTTTGACTGCTTCACATTTCTTAAAATTAAAGGACAAGCTAATCTCAAGGATCCTAACATTGCCCCAGAAATTGCCTCAGCCTGTGAAAATATGAAATTAAATCACTTAAAATTATAATTTAAGAGTCATGGAAAGAGGCTCAATGACAAGGTATGGGCTTAAAGCTGGTGTGTATGTACGGTCTCCTCCCCTTCTACCTGATTTTATGGTTCTGGAGATTAGCTGGGTGGCTGCCAATAGTCAAGGCTAAATGCAATTTTCAGCCAGCCATTTAGGGTAAAAGACTGAAAATGTAATATGTATAAAGAATGCCAGGGCAGTGGGTTTAGAAAGAGAATTGCTGAGATCATTATGTCTGAAATCTGAATGGTTGAATGTGTGATACAGGCAATTTCCAAGCATGATAATTTCACTTCCACTTTAATTTGTTTGGACAGGATATTCAATATATAAGCAATTAGTTTTCTAATGCATACCATAATCTAAAAATGACAGTTAGATAATTTTATCTTCCTTTTACTTTTTTTTTCCCATTTAGACAGATGTATTTTTAGCTGACCTGGACATTTGTGACATTTCCTGTTATTAACAATATCGATTTCTTTGATGAAGGAAGCTTTTCAAAAATGAATAGCTTATACTTGTTAAGTTTCATTTATTATTCTTTGGAAGAAAATCTAATTGTAAATCATTTGGAAACTAATTATGATGTTGTTCAACAGTATTTTACATCAAGAAGGTACTCTAAGTTTTTTTTTTAAGTTTAAATGTGGCAATTTTCTGATTTTTAAAAAAACATGATATATTTATAGTTTATATACTGTGCCATAGATTACACAAGAATATCAAATGTTTTTTCAAACTACAATGTGGAGGCTTACAGAGCTTTGGTATACTAGATGCAAAACTAATGTCCATTAGGGTTAAAGAAACAGTAGCATGCCTTGATATAGTGATCATTTGTCTGTCTTAGGAACTAGATACAATTAGGTTTGAACCAAAAGAAAAAGAGCAATTCTGTTTCACACACACACAGACACACACACACACACACACACACGAACATTAACAAGAAATACTGAGAATTTGACCTAATAGATTGAAGAAAAATAAGGGAAGTCTAGACCACTCAATCAAGTAATAATTTAAAAGAAACACAGCCATGGGAAAATGCTAAAGTGTGCTATGGAGACAAGCAAATTAAATAAGAGCTAAAACTGGTGATTGAGAGCAATTTTATAATACTTTATAAAATGAATCTGAGTGTTTAGACTGTAAAGAAAATATCTCCTTCTTGGAAATAGGAATATGATTTCAAAAGCACGTTGGCTGCCCTATGTTTAATTTACATAAAAATTAGATTCTTCAGTGCTTGTTTTTCTAGCTCTGATGCAGAAATAAAAATACATATCCACCTCCTAGTGAGAGAATTATTTTTTCCAGTTACAAAAATAAAAAAAAATCATAAAACTATAAGTTATCTGGAAAAATACATATTTTAAAAGAGCTAAATCACTACAGATATCACAATAATTCAATTCAACCTGGAATTGTAACACCATTCTATACAGTTGGTAAAGGCAGATACAAATTAAAATTAAGAGGCTTAATTTTCCCTGTTGAAAATAGACACCCCTCCCTTTTCTTAGAGCACTTACTTTAGATAACTTGTAAGTTCTTTCTCTGTGTCTTTGAAATGTATGTTGTTGTTGTTGTTTTTTTAACTAAATAAGCCTCTTGCCAGGTTTTTGACACAGGAATGTCTTCCTCAAGGACTTGGGAACCAGATCCTCGAAATGCAATCATCTTCCAGTTTCTGTGGGAGGGTGGGAGCCTAGCTTTAGTGGTAGCCTCACTCTTGAGAAGCAAAACTATCTCTTGTTATATAAAGACAGGACAAATTTATTTTTCCTTTGGGTAAAGCCAATGAGCTAACACAGATGGTCACCCCCATTACCAGGTGAATTTAGGATGAATGTGTGACAAATGATGATGCCAAGTCCTCTTACTTGAGGACTCGTTATTGGTTATCCTGAGAATACCTACATGGGTTGTATCTGCTTGGTTATATAAAAGGATGAGATTTCTTTTTGGCGTTGCAATCTCTGAGCAGATGCTTGTGATGTGTATTTGCATTCTATTTTAATGTTTATTCAATAATAAAACACTGTTTTCTTTTTCTTCTACCTTTGTGGATAACTTTTCTGGGTTGGGAGAAGATTTTGGTTTAATTATATTTCCCTAACAAGATATAGCTCATGAGAAACACAGATTAATTATGAAAAGAAAACAATGTACTAAAATAGTTTTAAGTTTTGATTAATGAGAGATGTGTTAGACTCACTCCCATGGCAACTAAAACAATGGAGTGGAGAGACAGAGATTTAGAGAACTGAACAGCCTGGAAATGGGGAATTCAGGATTCTTCTCTTGGTTTCACTTCAGAGTTTGTGTTTAATTTTATGAGGACTCATTTCTCTCATTTGTAAAATGAGGGCAAATTGGACCTGTGGCCTGTTGGCAATATCCATCTTTATATGTATTATGTTTATTATGCATTTTGTGTAGGTTATTTTCAAAATGAGGACATGACACATAAAAATTGAACTTCTGAAAAATAAGAAGAAAGAAGAAAAAGGAAAAGGGGAGGAAGGACAGTCTTACTATACTGGGCTCTTGACAACAATGAATGCAGCTAAGGAGTGACTAACTCCTTTATAGGGATACATGCTCTTGAGTCGCCTACAATCTTCACCATGCCTCTTGATATCATTTAGTTTGTTCATCCACTTCTATTTTCTGTATACATGTATGCAAGATACAGGTCACTGAACAAACCACTTGAAGTAGATGTGGATGATGAGAGCAAGAAAGGAAGGACTACATAAACAGTACTTTTCTACTGCTCTTTAGAGAGAAAGTAACACTCACATGCATACATGGACAAAGCAAGCAATGAAAGGTTTCCAAGCCATGTTCCAAGAGAGGATCATTCCTTTCTATCTTGACAGGCAGTCACTGGTGATGTAATCAAAGCATGTCTTTACCACCTGTGCCCTCACTGGTTAGAATACTTTCAACATAGAACAAATGCCACACATGTAAAAAAAGCTAATGACTGATTCAAGATCTTACTGGAGGTGGATTAATTAATGAATTAAGATTTTTGTATTTATTTATTTATTTTAGAGAGAGAGAGAGAGAGCACAGGGCGAAGGGGAGAGGGCAGCAGACTTTGTGCTAAGCGCGGAGCCTAACGAGGGGTTCAATCCCATGACCCTAAGATCATGACCTGAGCTGGAATCAAGAGTTGGCTGCTCAACTGAGTGAGCCACCCAGGCACCCCTAGAGGTGAATTTTAAAATGCCACCAAAGCTGTTTGGTTAAGTGTATCTTTATTGATTAGATGTCAGTTTTAATCTTGGTTATAATTTCTTTCCAAATACAGATTTAGGGGTGCCTGGGTGGCTCAGTCGTTAAGCGTCTGCCGTCGGCTCAGGTCATGATCCCAGGGTCCTGGGATTGAACCCCACATCGGGCTCCCTGCTAGGCGGGAAGCCTGTTTCTCCCTCTCCCACTCCCCCTGCTTGTGTTCCCTCTCTCGCTGTGTCTCTCTGTCAAATAAATAAATCTTAAAAAAAAAGTCCATGTTATTAACCTTTGAAGGAACAAATAATTCTTTAAAAAAATAAATAAGTAAATAAATAAATACAGATTTAGAACTCTTTCTATCCCTCTAAACATCTTATTCACCGTGTGTGTGTGTGTGTGTGTGTGTGCGTGCATATTTTAGTTTGTTGATCTCTTTTCCATTTTAGGTTAGGTATCAGGAAATGGCTTAGAAAATATAATTTTCACTATTTTATCCACATTCTAACCTCTGTTATAAGCTTTTTTAAAATAAACATTTTCTTAGGTTTTTTTTGTTAAGCTGAGTGCCAAATGGCTGACAGTAATTCCTTCTGTCTCTGTACACTCCTGCGACTTGTTCCGTTAAGAGCTGGAGTCTATTTTCTTCCTTTTGAATATCGGCTGGTGTTGTGACTTGCTTTGACCAATAGAATACAGTGGAAGTGATTCTGTGCTAGTTCTCGGCCTAAGCATCAAGAAAACTGTCAACACCTCCTTTCCAGTCCCTGGGAAGCCAGAGGCTCTGTGAGGTTTGGTAGCCTGACTGAAGAGACAAGACCTTGTGGATGAGACATCATGTTGAAAGAGAGGTCACACAAGGAAAAACAACACCCCATGTAACTGAGCCCAGGAAATGCCATGAAAAGAGAGAGGTCCAGTCATCTTAGATAACACACAACCATTTGAGCCTCCCAAGATGAGATTCTAGGTGTACAGTGAAGGCCACTTTTCAATCCTTTAACTCCAGTGGAGTTGCCCTCATGAATACCATGTGAAGCAGAGAAGCCATCCCCACTGAGCCCTGCCTGAATTCCTGGCCCACAGAATCACATTAGCTATTTATTTATCTGAATAAACTACTACCAGCAATTACATTTGTTGATATTATAGAGAATTTCCTGTTTCTAAGATACTTTTTTTTAAAGATTTTATTTATTTGAGAGAAAGAGTGTGTCTGTGCATGTGAGCGGGGGCAGGGGCAGAAGGGGAGGGAGAGAGAATCTCAGGCAGACTCCTCGCTGATACAAAGCCCAACGTGGGGCTCAATCTCACAGCCCTGGGATCATAACCTGAGCTGAAACAAAGAGTCGGCCACTCAACTAACTGAGCCACCCAGGTGTCCCCTGATTATAAGGTACTTTAATAAATATTGTACATGTGTTATTTCAGAATTCCTTATCAACCTGAAGAAAAGATACTATTATCTTAGTCATTATACAGCTAAGAAAAACAAGGCATAAAGAGGTGAAATTAGTTGCACAGACACATTAAATCAGAGAACAGAGATTCAATCACAAGCAGTATAACCCAAAGCTGGTGAGCTTAACCACTATGTTCTTTCAGATAAAGTTATTTAGTTTTATATTTGCCAAATAAAGTATTTATTCATTCATTCAACAAATATTTGTGGACCAATTTTGCACAAGGCACCAAGTGCCAGAGATAGGAAGCAAAAGAGAAAAAATCCCTGCCTCATGAAATTTTTATTTTAGTGAAGATAAGCAGACAACAAATAAACAAGTACATAGTATGTCAGGCAGTGTTAAGTGCTATGGAGCAAGGTAAAGCAAGATAATGAAGACAGGAATATAGGAGATAAAGATGAAAATGCAATTTTAAATAGGAAGGTCAGGAAGCAAGACCTCTTTACTATAGTTATCTTTGAAAAGTGACAAAAAGATGGGGCGCCTGGGTGGCTCAGTCGTTAAGCATCTGCCGTCGGCTCAGGTCATGATCCCAGGATCCTGGGATCGAGTCCCACATCGGGCTCCCTGCTCCGCGGGAAGCCTGCTTCTCCCTCTCCCACTCCCCCTGCTTGTGTTCCTGCTCTCACTATCTCTCTCTCTGTCAAATAAATAAATAAAATCTTTAAAAAAAAAAAAAAAGAAAAGTGACAAAAAGAAATAAGACAGTTTCGTAAATATCAGGGGGAATAATACCCCAATCAGAGGAAGCAATAGGTATAGAGATGCTAAGATGGAGTCATACTTGGAGGAAAAGAGGGAAGTTCCAAGTGACTGGAACAGAGTAATGGGGACATTAGGAAATATGGTATGCAGAATTCTAGCATGTCCCAGAATCCCAGCCTCCTGGTGTCACACCTCGTATGGTCCTCTCCCCTTAGTATGGGTAGGACATGTGATTTGCTTCTAGCAAAAGAATATAGCAAAGGCAACACCGACAGGCCACTTTCTTAATTTGGTTACATTATATGGCAAAGGCAATGGGACGTCTCTCCCATGAGTAGGTGGTATTATATGAGAATCCATCATAGTAGACCCGAGCAAGAGACTCCTCTTTCTGGCTTTGAAAAAATCAGCTATCATGTTGTGAGAGGACCACATGGAAGGGAACTGTGGGCTCCCAGCCAACAGGCAGTAAGATAACAGGGGACTCAGTCCTAGAACCACAGGAGGTAAATTTTGCCACCAACGCACGAGAATGTGGAAACAGATTTTTTTCCCCCAGAGAAGGGTCTAGAAGAGAATGTGGACTGGCTGACACTGCAACTGCAGCTTTGTAGGAGCCTGAACAAAGGACCCAGTTAAGCTGTGTTCAGACTTCTGACCCACAAAAACTGAGGTATTACATGTGAAGTTTTCAGCTATTAAGTTTTTAGTAATTTGTTATGTAAACATAGAAAACTAATACAGGAGAAAAGGAGATTCTAGGAAAGGATATGGTAGGTGAGAGCACAGCCAGCTCACTTTAGACTTGTAAGTCAGAGTAAGATCCTTGTGATGAAAGTGTTCTGTACCTTGACTGTGCTATCTTAGAAAGAGGTCTATGAGGATATCAATGGCAAGTGCCTGGTTATGATACTGTGCTCGAATTATGTGGTATGTTACCACTGGGGGGAATTGGGTAATGTGTATATAAAACATCTTGTATTACTTCTTACATCTGCCTGTGAACCTACACTTTTCTTTTTTAAAATGATAAATGTTTTCAGTGGGAAAGGGGGAGAATAAGTGAGAATTTGATGAAGAAGTTTGTCAGAGGGAATATTATCCTATGTGCAATGAGAAACCATAAAAGTTTTTTTAGCAGGAGAATGACCCATTCTGATATTTGTTTTGTGAGAGATCTTAGATTTAATTATTCTCCTCTCCACTATTATTTTCTCTTGTAATGATCCTGAAGATTTGCCTTGACAAAAATGTAATAGCTACCTAACAATCAACATTTTTAACTTTTCCTAAATCATTCCATGTTTTCTTTACTCTTCCAATTGAAATATATATTTCAAATTCCCATTTTTGGTTTTACTTCTGACACCATAATATCTTCCATTAATCTTCAGTGTTCGTGGAATCCCTTGGGAACCAAGTGAAGACTGGCTCTGACTTCCTGCGTGTCAAGAGAGGTAGGTTTGAGATTTTCAGAACATTGTTAAAGAGTCAAGCTAAACAAAGCTCATCTCCAGTTTCTGTCCCCAGTTTTCACTCTCATTGAATATCTTAGTAATAATCCTATGACAGCTTGTAAGAGAAGTATTTTGACAAGGCAGAAAAATTCTTGAGAGTACAACCTTTGCCCTTCATTTAAAGATGTGTATCTGAAGGTCCCCTTCTATCTTTTCCGTATGACTTTGTGTCCTCTTAACATACTCAGCTTGACTTCTTTGATTTGGGCCCTTCCATTTCTAGCATTGGAAGACTGAAATTATTTTTTTAAGCTATGAATTCTACATATGGACTAAAAAAAGGCTTAGGGCAGGGCGCCTGGGTGGCTCAGTCGTTAAGCGTCTGCCTTCGGCTCAGGTCATGATCCCAGGGTCCTGGGATCGAGTCCCACATCGGGCTCCCTGCTCCGCGGGAAGCCTGCTTCTCCCTCTCCCACTCCCCCTGCTTGTGTTCCTGCTCTCACTATGTCTCTCTCTGTCAAATAAATAAATAAAATCTTTAAAAAAAAAAAAAGGCTTAGGGAAAATACTGGAAGCTAAAGGAATTTTATTTTAACATTAGGTAATGCCTCTGTTAGAGGCAATAGAGAAAGAAAGAGGAGAGTATAAGCAAGCAATGGAGGAGATAGATCAACCAGAGCAGTTTTGACTTTACACTCAAAATAGCCCTACTCATTTCCAACTGAAGCCAAACTCAACAGTCAGTAGGAAATTTTGCAAACCTCAGCTCATTATGGATGTTGACCTTCCTGCACTCTTCTTACCAATCCATACTACATTTCTGTATTTAGAGTTATTTGTCTTCCTTTTGGTTATCTGTCTTCCTTTTTATTTTCTTTGCATGTATTTTTTACAATCTGAACACATAATAAAGTTCTCTGCATAGTTATGACATTTTCTTCTATTATGTGCTTTCCTTTCTTCCTCACTAAAATAATTTGAGGTTTGCATTGTCAGTTATATCATCAGCATTTTTTGTTACCTTTCTGAGCTTTCTTCTGAGTCTTTCATGTCTGAAATTCTTGAAGTCTTCTTTCTTAAAGTCTGGAGTACCTGTCTAATGAGTAGCTCTCCCAGTGTATTCCAAATTCTAAAATGTCACGGTCAGTTTTTCCAAAATCACCTGCCACTGGCACTTTATGAACCAAATTCTCCATGCTGATCAAAATTAGGGCAAAAATATTAGTTCTTGTAATCACTTTCTTTACCCTCCAGGCCATGAAAATGTCATTAAGACCAGGCAAGAATTTATCAGTTGTTTTGCTTATGTGGAATAGATTTTCAGAAGATGAACAGATTGTTGAAGTTTCTGGGTCACATCTATAGTTTCCATCAGAACAGTTTTGTGATTGTGAACATCACCAGCTGGTTTCCTCTAACTGGACAGATAGCCATAAGTTTTTGCCACGTCCAAATTACCTTTTGCCTTCTTTCCTTTATCTCACTCAAATACACTGTCCAACCTCCATTCATATTAAGATTTATAGATTTCTCTGCACTGTATACAATTTCACAGTATAAAGTGATGTGTACCTTCATTTCCGATTCCATAATTTTTAAGTTTGGGGCTCTTAGTTAAATGCATATAACCTAGAATAGTACTTGGCACATGGCAGGTGCTCATTAAATATCTGTTAAAGGAATATCACATTATGAGAATGATTATTTTCATCATTAGAAATTCTCTTGCATCTCTCCTTCTGCGGTTTACCACTGTGTTTCATGTTATCAATCAGCACTGATGTGCTTCTATAACTATTTTTGAAGACTAAATTAATGTAGGAGATGGAATGACTGAAGATTGAAAGTCCCGGTAAAAGATGTTGCTATTATCCAGGCTCAGACTCACTATTTGCACAAAGCTTTTGAAGTAGTTAGAGTAGAAAGGACACACTCAATATATACACAGAAAGCAATAGTAGCCTATGACAATGGTTTGAATAAAGGGTTATAAGAATGACAGTCCTTCACATTTCTGCATGTTTCACTACAAGGCAGATGGGATGATATATAAATTTGGTGAAGTAGATTGACATAGAATGAAAAGAGTAGGAATTCATTTTTTAGATACCTAGAATAAGTATATCCTACATGACTATTACAGTAAAGAATGGTAGGCAGAGTTGGAAAATCAGTAAATCAGTAAATATGTTTTCATTATACAGTAACTTACATTATAACTACCCATTCTTGATCTTAACTTCATAAAATATAAAATCAAACTATGACCATCACCATTCTAACTTCACTCTAACTTAACATTAAATGCTTGCCCTCAGGCACATAAGGAAAAATACCTGCAGACTCCATCTATTTATTAGACAAAATTAATTTTAAGTAAATGATTTATCACTATTAGTATCATTATTAGTTATAGTGATATATCCATCCAAATTCAAGTCATTGGTTACTTCCTATCTGGTCTGTCATTTTCCTAAAAAAGCAGAGAACAAAGACGAGAAGAAGACCAACATTTATTACCACTATTTCTATCCAGGCACTTTGTTAGTGCCTGAATTATCTCAGTTTTATGGAATGCCCTTGTTGCGGCAGCAAGTATTATTATAGAGCAGAAAGAAGTATGATTAATCTTTTTAAAGTGAAAAAAAAGACTAATAACTGGCACAATTTAAGATGCAAATAGGAAGGAGCCTGTAACTTGTTAGCTTGATTTGTTATTTCTCTCTTCTTAAAAGAAACCTCCTTTATCCCATAGTAGAATTCTACTTATTGCTACCGAACCATGCTAGCTCGGAGACAACCACATAGCATAGAGATGGGAAAGGGTAGAAAATAATGTAAAGCATGAAAAATAAAATATCAAAAATTCATAAAGAACTTTTTAATAGATATTAACCCATTCTATGAGTTTGCTAGGACTGCCATAGCAAAGTACCACAGACTGGGTAGCTTAAACAACAGAAATCTGTTTTCTTATAGTTCTGGAGGTTGGAAGTCCAAGATCCAGCTATTGGCAGAGTTGGTTTCTTCTGAGGCCTCTCTCCTTGAATTGTACACGGCCATCTTCTTTCTGTGTCTCCACATCATCTTCCCTCTGTGTGTGTATGTGTCCAAATTCCCCCTTTTATAAGGACACTCAATCATATTGGATTAGAGACTACCCTAAGGACCTCCCTTTATTTAATTACCACTTTGAAGAGCCTGTCTCCAAAAGTAGTCACATTCTAAAGTACTGGGGGTTAGGACTTCAATAGATGAATTGGGTTGCTGGGGAGGGGCAAAATTCAGCCCATAATACCTAGCAAAACACAATAAGCCTGAGAATTTTGAAGTAGGAATTACTACAATTTCAAATTACCTCTAGCTTTCCGACTAAAAAACAATGGAGCAAATATATTTAACCAACTTGTCAAAAGCCAACCTACCAAGCCTAATAAGATTTTGTTTCATATGTTTAGGGGCAAGTCTTCTTGTCCATAACAAAATTAAACAACTCTTTGAGAAAGTTGACCTACACTATGATCGGCTATTGATAGTAACACACACAAGGGTTTGGTTTCATTTTTTGTTTTTGTTTTGTTGGGGTTTTTTGTTTGTTTGTTTGTTTTGCTTTGTTGCATTTTGCTGCTTTTGCTTTCTTTTTTCTTTCTTGCCAAAGCTACTATTTGATAGGGCCATTTCCTGCATCATATTAAAAAAGAGAAGAAAGGTGATATACCCATTGACATATATTTATTTTCTTGATGACATCTAAAATTCATTTTTCTTTTTTAAAGATTTTATTTATTTATTTGACAGAGAGAGACACAGCGAGAGAGGAAACACAAGCAGGGGGAGCGGCAGAGGGAGAGGGAGAAGCAGGCTTCCCGCGGAGCAGGAAGCCCGATGCGGGGCTCGATGCGGGCTCGATCCCAGGACTCCGAGATCATAACCTGAGCCGAAAGCAGACGCTTAATGACTGAGCCACCCAGGCACCCCTAAAATTCATTTTTTAAATGCCAAGGTTAGTCATTGTGCTCTCTTAGGCATTTGATTTTACCTCTTAGTGGAGAGTGAAACTCATCCTAATTGTTTTGAAGGGATAAGTGAAGAACATAAGTGACATAAAACACCCAAGGAAATATGCCACTGAGTAGTAAACGGCACGCTCTTTATACCTAGAAAAGAATCAACCCACCGGGATTGGTCTGTAGGAACAGAGCAATTAGTTCATTCTTTCTGTAAGGTAATTTACTGATTATTTTAAAAATGGGTTCCAAGATAACAACTTTGAATGAGTCTTCCTGAGAACTTTGAAAGCATAAATTTACTCAAAATTATGCTAAATGATGATATTTCTTATTTCAAAGTATAATCATTTCTTCCCAAATCATATCACTGCTAAGTACAAAACTAAAACATTACATATAACTTGTAACTTTCCAAGATATATCATTAAAGAAATTAGAAGCAATTATATCTATAGCATGTCAGACCATTAAAGTATATAAAATTATCTTCAGATGTTTTTTAAAATACATGAAAAAAATTAATGAAATTGAGCTTTGAAGAGCAAATGACTTTCATCATTCATATTTTTGGAGCCCATATGTAATAGTAAAATATTTTATTGCTTACTTTGGGAAATACCCATAGTTATGCCTCCCAGAATTAAGTATTCTTACCACCACAATTTTGGGTCAATTAATAACATACATTCAGAGATGCTTAAAAAGAAAGGTTTCATGGAACTGGGATGAGTTACATGTATACTTCACTTAAAAGGCTAAAAGTCAAACCTGTCTTGCCCAGAATTTCTCCCTCGGCTCTTCCCATTTCCAATGAGATTCCATCATCTCCAAAGGGGATAATTTAGAAATTTTTTCTTTTCCAAATTTCCTCTCCCCCATCACTTTTTAATACCACAGATATATTACAGCTAATGTACTATATATCAGCTAATGTACTATATGGATATCTGCGTATTATACATAAAAAATAGCAAGATCTTTTCACCTCCCAAGAAGAAATGTTTACCTCCTTGGAGGTGGTCTTGTGCCCACAGGGAATGCATGCTACAGAGTGACAAACAGCACATTACCTGGCATATAGTCCCACAAGAAATGTTTAATGTCAAACATGTTTAGAAAATAGTTTCTTAACATGGTATCCACAGAAACCTCGCAGAATTCTGGGTGGGCTCACCAAAATCATATGGAAAAATTTGGATCATCAGGAATTATTCTGAGGAGTTTTCCCTATATTCTCAAATTGTTCCTTGAGAAAGAAATTAAGAAGTACTAGTTTCAGACCAATAGGCAAAGGGATATTTGTATACTGGAAATATTTATTTTCTACAGGACTGGAGATGTTTTAAAGCCATTAACTCAGGGGGCGCCTGGGTGGCTCAGTCATTAAATGTCTACCTTTGGCTCAGGTCATGATCCCAGGGTCCTAGGATTGGGCCCCATGTGGGTCTCCCTGCTCATTGGGGAGTCTGCTTCTCCCTCTCCCTCTGCCCCTCCCCACTTGTGCTCTCTCTCTCTCTCAAATAAATAAAATCTTTAAATAATAGACAAAAATAAATTAAAAAATAAAATCATTAACTGAGTTAATGCATTCTATATAATGGTTTCTGTTTCCCTCTGTTGAAATACCCGAATTCAAGTTAGATCACCAAACTTTTACAGAGCACTTTGTGAAAATGGCTACATATGTAAACAAAGTGGAACACTGCCCTGAGCTTTCTTAGAACAAGAGTTATTGTTAAATGGTTTGCACTGTTAGCCCAAGTTTTAGCCTCAAAGTTGCTGGTAGGATTACTAGAGACCGATACGGTCATTTGGTTCTATGTGGGAAATGTTGGATCCCAGATGAGAATTTACAAAGGCCTTTGAGGTCTCTGAGTGGAATAGCTAGCTAAGAAGTCTTATAACTCCAAAGTGCTTCAGGAATATTTAACATTTTAGGAATGGAGTAAATAAGATAACTTATATAAAGCTGAAGTTGAACAAAGACAGAGATTAACTCATATTAGTATGTTTGCCGGCAAATTCTTTTAAGAAATCCTCCCAATTCCCAAGACCTTTGCCTGAGCTGAAAAGGCTTAGCATAAGCTGGAAATACAAAGGCAGGAAATGGACTTTAATAATATTTCTCAATTCAAATTTCCATTAGTAGTCAAATAAATAAGCAAATGATCTTGCAGCAATGAAAATGATCTACAACTACACAGAGTAACATGAGTGGACCTCACAAATATAATGGTCAACAAACAAAAAGCCAGATACAGTTTTCATGCTTTATAATTCCATTTCCATAATTTCAAAAATAGGCAAAACCAATCCCTGGTGACAGAAGTCGGGATAGTAGTAGTTGCATTTTGTGTGGGGCTGGGTGGCAGGCAATGACCAAAGAGGACATGAAAGGGGCTCCTAAGTTATTGGACACTGTCTCTTTATCTAGGCAATTTGTACACTAGATCTGCACTGTGTGAAAACTCACTGAGCCTTACACTTAGGACACATGTCCATTACCTGTGTATTACACTTTTTAAAAATTTACTTTAAAAAAAATAAAATGTATTTTTTAGCTTGTTGAAGTTTCCAGATATAAGTTCTACATAGTTAATTGGGTCTTTTCATGTTTTTATATTAATAAAATAATTATTTGTATATAACATGTTTATGAGAAGTATATGTTCTATGTAAAGGGTACTGTAAAAGAGATACCAATAGAGACCACAATTATAAAAACAAAAATATATCAAGCACAGGGGTGGGAGGGATGGGGTGGCTGGGTGATGGACATTGGGGAGGGTAGGTGAGCACTGTGAATTGTGTAAGACTGATGAATCACAGACTTGTACCCCTGAAACAAATAATACATTATATGTTAATAAAATAAATAAAATAAAATAAATAAAATTCTTGTATGTACAAAAAAATATATATCAAGCACACTGGATCCCCTTCTCTTACTTGAAAATTATTCCTCGGTTACTAAATTTAATCCAGAATTTTGCATTTCAAAAAGATTTAGCAACTCCTGGAATGGCACAACAAACCACATTAAAGTAGAGATAAGAACTCAAAATCTGGACCAGAACCCAAACAAGTGATTTCACACCTCTAAATTTTATTTAGTTTATTTATAAAATGAGGATAGCAATAGTATTTACTTAATGTGATTGCCATGAATATCAAATCAGATAATATAATAAAGTAATTAAGCTAGTACCTGGCACATTCTAGGAACCTCAGAGAGACTGCTATTCTGAGCAACCTTGCTAATAGATTTGAATCAAGAGATTTAAAAGCTCATAATCTTCCTCAACTCTTCATAAAAAGTGCCTGTATCTATCTCATTTTGTTCCCAGTGTATATCACATTTTAATTAGGTTTTACCTCCAAATCATATTCAACACACTACAAATGGACTGTTCCTGCTAATCCAGGAAACCCCACGGAAATCTACGTCCTCTTTTTCTGGTGTCTGCCTGGGTCATACATTAGTAATGTTGTGCCAGAGAAAACAGCCAGTGCTCTTCCCAATCATCTAAGTAACTGGGCTCAACTCGGTGGTGTGTTTTTCCAATAGGCATGATTACCTAGGTGATTAAATTATGATCTTGATCACCCAGAGTCTCTCCTTCCTTCCCCCCTGATGCCTTCACCCTGGCTCATGAGTTGTTTCTATTTGGTTACATTGCTTTTCTTTTACCACACTGGCCATTGAGAGTTTCTATGTCAACTGGAGCAAACTGATAAATGTTTAACAACTAGCTCTCCAGAGAAGATACCCTGATTTGTAGCATATGCTTACTTTTGCATGTAAATACTTCTTCTGTGGTCTGTTGAAGCTACCTATATGAGATCACTGAACAGAGTTGGGAAGAGAGCCACACAATCTGCTCTGAAAACCAGTATGGACCAGCTCTAGCATACCACAATGTTAATTCAAATCTGAGCTCAGATATTAAATGCAAAAATTCACTTTGACCTGTCTTCCTTTCCCTCATCCCTTTGTACCTTCCCCTTTGTTATTCTCTTACCCTCTCACTCTTTCTTTCTTCTCCTTCTCCCTCAGTAGTTGGATCTTCACCACCTTTGGAAGTCACTTTGAACTTGCTCAAGCTATGGAAATGCCCTTTCTCATCACACTCTATGGAGGCTGCATACGTCCACCACATGGCAAAGTAGCTTTGTTGCTCCTTAGCGCTCAGGTCTACACTTGCAGGTCAGATCATTGGGAATACTATGGGCAATTGTCTTCTTACAATAGACGGGTCAATTCAACAATTTGAAAAATTTTGGTATGGAACTAGCCCTTATTAGAGATTAATGAAATAAATAGAAGCATACAACCTTTAGAAAAAAAGTGTTACATTCTGACAACATATGGTTGGCAAAACTGCCCTGTACACTCTCCACAGAGACAAATGCAAGACTTTTGTTAGGAAAACTCTAGAGAACAAAGTATTTGTTTTGTTTTGCTTTGCTCTTTGCTTCTCTCTCTCTCTCTCCCTCTCTCTTAGAACAGAAGGCATTGTCAGAAAGATCAAATATTTTCCTAGTGAAAAAACATTTATTCTCTTGTTTGATATTTGAAGAGTTATTTTTGAAGTGAGACAAATTCCCTTTGTGACTTATATATCAAAAAGTTAAAATCTAAATGAAATTTCTTTGCAGTACTAACTGAATGAAGGATTTATCTTAACTACTATGGTGAAGGCAAATCTGTCTTTGCTTGTCTTCATGTTCTCAAATCTTCATAAGTATTTGTCTATAGTCTTTAGATCTGTTGCCAACATAACAGATTAGTCAGGACAATTCTATTTTTATAATTAGGTCCCACACCAGCCTACATTCACCAAAATCGGTCCTACCTATTTGCCATCATTGCCATTTCTCTGTAGAAAGAAAACGACAGATTTTCTGAGTGGTGCTCCAAGCACACAAGTTTGCCCATCAGTGTGGTACATATCACTGTATAATTTTCAAATGATTTTAAAACTTATTAAAAATGTCCCGCTTAGCCACAAAATGAAGTAAAAGAATGGAGACCAGTCATTTTATATTTATTACCATTGCTAAGGGGGAAAAAAATCCTACTATAATAAATAAATGCTAGGTTCCCAAGGGCAATGATTATATTCTATCATCTGTCTAGTTACTCCTAGGAAGGACTGCAACCAATATGCGAGGAAGCTGGGTGAAAATTGTAATATTTAACATGTGTCTGAGGATGTAGACTTAATATATATTAAGTCATTTTCCACTAAAAGCAATTACCTAGGGTCAGGATTGTTAGCTTTGTCTTTTTACATATTTGCTTGTTAAAAGAATTCATCAGTGGATATGGAAGACAGTGAAATATTTCTTTAACCTAGAATTCTCTAGTTATGATGAACTAACGGGTATTAATTAAACAAAGCCAGGGCTAGGGTAGAGCAAGAAAGATACCTAGGGTGAAGAAGTCAAAGAAGCACTTACTTTTAGTGCAGGGCCCTGGTCCTGGCTCTGTAATTAAACCACATTAACAGAAGAACTCAAATGCTATTGGGTATTACCTCCAACACCTGTCAATGCAGGCCATGGCCTCATGTCAAATGTCCCTCAATTACTGTTGTGACTCCCAGAAGATGCATTACAAGTGGTCATGAATAAACTCACTGCTGCAGGGACAGTCTCTCAAAATTTCACTGTGCTTTGTTGTAATGTGGGAAAGAAGGGTTTGATTCATAGTGTTTCCAGCACTGCTACTTTTGCTTCGAGTCTTACTGAAGTTTAATGAAACCACTCTTACAGTCATCATTCACAGCTCCCTGATATCCTCTGGACTTGGACATGAATTCAGTGCCGCCAACTGGGATGGGGAAACAAATATCAGGGACAGATCTTCTGCTCACTACAATGTTCCACCTTCTGATATTCCAGAAATGGATTCCATAGTCATCTTTATTCTGCTCTATCAGTCACAATAAGTGCTCCCTCTCTCTTTTATCCATCCACTCATCCATCCTTCCATTACCCTATTGATTCAACAAATATCTATGAAGAAAATTCTGTGAGCCAGGCACAATGCAATGGGGTCTCAGTGTTAGACAAGGATTTTACAGTCTTCTTGGGATGCTATTAAGTCTAAACTTCCACAACCCATTCCAGCAACCATCCAGACATGCTTGAATCTTTATACTCAATTTGGGATCTCAATCTAGTTTTACAAAAGTTAAATAAAATGGCTATGTAAAAACTAGATCTTTTTTTTTAATTTCAAAAATTTCTAATGAGCTCAAAACTGGGGGATAGACTGAAGAAAATTTTTCCTTTAAGTAAATATACTATATGGAAAAAAATATTTACTTAGCAAACAGTATGTTTAGTTGATTAATTATATTCTTGATAAAAAGATCATGCCACAATTTTTTTCTTCTTAGACTATATCTGAACAAACACCTCGAGACAGACAAAAGGAAGCAACTAAACTCTAAGCAATGGAAAAGAAAAAGAATTTATATTTGGGATATCCTGTGGAAAAGTGAAACAATTGGGTTACATGGACACCTAGAAACAGACAAAAATACCAAATTCAAGTTATTGAAATTTAAGCAGAAAGCAAAATGACTATTGTTTGTTCTCTGGTGTACTGTATGCTTATTAAATATTATTATACTTGAAATGAAATATAGTTTTGCAAGACTTAATTTTCACTCCTATTCACATGGTCCTAAATACCATCCACCTGGTGCCACTTGAAGGGATGTCAGGAAACTCAAAAGAAAAAAAAATTAACCGCCCCAAACTAGCCACTTCTACTACATGCAAAGTTTTTTTTCTTTAATGGTAAAGTTTATATGATCTAAAATCTCAATCTTACCCTGAGATCATGTCCGAGACTTAACCGACTAAGCCACCCAGGCACCCCTCTGAAACTTACTTTATTAATAGTTCTTCACAACTACCTCAATGTTTTTTCACAGCCTCCTCTTATTTGCTGTAAACTTATTATTCCTCATCGCTAAACCTCTCAAGTTGTGATGATTAAATAAGAAAAAGATCAAATGAGAGGATTCATTTCAGCTGCTAATAACAGAAAGCCCCAAGTAACAATTGCTTAAATAAGGTAGCATATTCCTTTCTCATGTAATAGAATTCAGTTGGAGGCTGTTTGGGGCAGGAATGGTAGCTCCATAATTATCAGTCTCCTTTTAGCTTCTTCAGTGCCACGGTGATCTCAAGCTCAAAGATATGTGCTCCAATGCCAATTGGCAGCAGGAAAGAGGAAGGAGAAAGAATGACTGGACACCAGCTTTCACTATAGCTTATCTGAAGAAACTTAATCACCTAGTCACACAAAACTGCCAGCCACAATCTTTTTTTTTTTTTTTAAGATTTTTTATTTATTCATTTGAGAGAGATAAAGAGAGAGAGAGCATGAGCAGGGAGAGAGGCAGAGGGAGAGGGAGAAGCAGGCTCCCCGCCGAGCCAGGAGCCCGATGTGGGGCTCGATCCCAGGACCCTGGGATCATGACCTGAGCCGAAGGCAGACGCTTAACCATCTGAGCCACCCAGGTGCCCCCAGCCACAATCTTTTGGTCTCAAGTTCCATAGGCATGAATCAGAAACCAATCCAAGATGCCTCATTACATTTGAGGAAGAGGGTCAGTTATCCCATTCCTTCCCTTGGATGGGAGATGGGACCTCAATACAGAATGTTCCAAACTAGTTCTCACCAAATCCTGCTGCATCTCCAGCAACCTTACTGTTTTAGATCCTTGTGTATGACTCATCCAGCAGCTTCACAGACATGTTCTTTGAAATTTCAGCTTGTTAATCTGACTCATAGCACATTGTAACTTGGAGTTCAGACAAAGCTTCCAACATAACATCCTGTGACACTAGCAGAAAAGGAAGACCTGATTTTTTTGTAGCCAGCCATCTTAATAAATTTTCTTTTTAGTTCAAATAGATTTTTAGTTCGGTTTCTTGGTTTTCTGTGGTATTCAATTATATCATCAGAAAAAATTTTTTAATACATTTATTCCACATAGTACCTTATTCCATTACCATATTGAATGATCACAGTGCCCATTACAATTCTTGCCTTGTTCTTAATTTTAATGGGAATGACTTTAACATTTCACTATACATATTTACCGTTGGTTTCTGAAATGTACTCTTAAGGGGTTTAAGACTTGTACAGGCACTAATCATGTTTTATCTCCTTTTATTTCCATGAAATAAATTAAGTTTCCTAATGTTGATCTTTATATAACTAGAATGTGGAAACTTCCCTTAATGATAGTCTATAACCAGTTGCCCCCTCCCTTGAAACCATTACACTATTCACCCCCTTCCAATATAATTCATACTGCTCCTTGCAAAGATCTCTGAAATTCTATTTTCAAATTTCTTTTAGTCCTCTTTCTCTTCCAGCCTATAGGTATTTTTTTTGTTGGTATGGTTTGGTTTTTTGGGTTTTGGTTTTGGTTTTTTGGTTTTGCAGGGGGTTTGCTTGTTTGGGTTTTTTTGTTTGTTTAATTTACGTGTCTGTGTCACTGGGTAGATTGAGCTCTTTAAAACAAAAACTGCTACATTTTTTGGCTGTCTTCAGAAATTCTCGGGTGGCTCACAGAAGCTCAGGCGGTGGCAGGAGCAGCATGGGCCAAGCAGCCCAGCTTCGCGAAGGCTCTGGGCGCTCTGGGCCCTGCCACAATGATGACCTAGAAGAAGGTCAGCTCTGTCAAGAGGGCAGGAAAGGAGGGGCCCAAGAGATCTGTGAGGCTGTTGGCCAAACCTGCTCCTGCAAAAGTGGAAACAAAGCCAGGAAAGGGGACAGGACAGGATAAATCTTCAGACAAAAAAGTACAAACAAAGGGGAAAAGGAGGGGAAGGGAAAATAGGCTGAAGGGGCTAACCAAGAAACAAAGGCAGACTTACCTACAGAAAATGGAGAAACTAAAAATGAGGCGAGTCCAGCTTCTAATGAAGCAGGAGAGAAAGAAGCCAAGTCTGATTAAAATCATTACTATGTCTTATCAGTGGTCCCTGTCTCCCTTCTTGTAATATTTTTATCCACTATTGTGTAAATGCAGGTTTTTTAGTGGCTCCAAAAACATTTTTAAGAAGGAGGGAATCCCACCTCAACCCATTTTTTAAAGTGTAAATGCTTTTTGTTTTTAAGAGACAAAATCCTTTGCTGTTGTGTATTTTCTGGTATGACCAGAAAAGAGTGGGATATTGAAAGTGGGAGGCTTTGATTGCCTTGGGTGTCAGCTTAATATTCCATAGATGGGGTAGTTTTTCTATCCTATAATATGAAGCATACTAAATGGCAATTTGGAGTCAATCGTGCGTTTAATATGTCTTGAACATTTTAAATTACTTCTATTCCCATGTTGTTTTTGGTAGAATTGTTTCCTAAAGAAACCCACTCCTTGATCTTGGCATTCCCTGTCAGAATTTTGTGCACTCTGTCACATCCTCGTTGTGGTAGTCCGGTTTTCTAGAAACTCTGTTAATGTGTTGTGCAAGATTGAAAATTTAAGTATGTAGTGTATAGGATATTAAATTGTGAATTAATGGGGTGTAACAATGTTACAGTGTATCAACATTTGGAGATATTGGTACTTGATATACCATTAAGGAAAATTTGCCTGCAGATTTTAAGCTGGGAGGTCACTGGAATAACTTTTAGAAAATAGCCACAACTACATGATTTTTTTTAGATTTTCTATACATACGTTAAGAGTTGTATACAAATGAGATGTCTGTACTGATCCTCAGAACAATCAATAAAAACTCAATTATGAAAGAAAAAAAGAAATTATCATAACGCCTGGCATGTAATCGATGTTCAATAAATACCACAATGACTTATAGGACACTGCCCTCTGCACTTGACTATGTTAAACAAACAAATAAACAAAAAATACAAGCCAGTATCCGGGATGAAAATAGATGCAAAAAATCCCACAAAATACTAGCAAACTCAATTCAGCTACACATTAAAATGATCATCTACAATGACCAAATGGGGCTTATCTGTGACACGCAAGGGTGGTTCAATATTTATAAGTCAATAAATATAATACACCACATTAACAGAATAAAGGATAAAAATCATGATGATCTCAGTAGATGGGAAAAAGCATTTTACAAAATTCAATATCCTTTCATAATAAAAGCTCTCAACAAGTATAGAAGGAATGTAACTCAACATAGTAAGGGCCATATATGACGAGCCCACAGTTAATATTATACTCAGTTGTAAAAAGTTGAAAGCATTTCCTTTAAGATCGGGAACAAGACAAGGATACTCACTCTTACCACTTCTATCAACATAATACTGGAAGTCCTAACCAGAGTAATTAGGCAAAACAAGAAATAAAATCTATCCACATTGGGAAGGAAGAAGTAGATTAATTCTATTTCCGATAAAACTATTCCCTGTCTCTCTTGGTTAGTGTTTATATAGAATATTTTTTGTTATGTCTTAGTTTTTAACCTTTCTTTTGTAAGGCATTATCATTTGCCAACAACACATAGCTATTTATTTTTAAATCAAATCTGATGGTCTTGGTCTTCTAATAGGATAATTAGTTTATTACATTTATTCTAATTACTAATATATTTGTATTTATAACACTTCAAAATAAGGTTTTTAGTTTACTATCCTTTTCTTAGTATCTTGTTTTTCTTTTCCTGCTTTTTGTTGACTTGATAGACATTTTTTCCTGGTTAGAAATTGAGCATTCTATTATTGCAGTGGCTTTGTTTCCTTTAAAAATTTTAATATATACATTTAATTATATTTCTCCCTACTAAAGTCTGAAGTTAATCAATAGTTACTATCATCTTTCAAAGTTATGTTAACAAATTGTATTTTGTTCAGGTACTCGATCTTGTTTGCAAGCCCTCCCCAAATAGCTATTATTAGTGATGGTCATAATTTTAGTATTTTTAAGTTTGTTAGGTCAATTACTTTGTTCCCTATTTTTCTTCTCATTTTCCAAACCTTTTTTTTCTTTTTTTAAGATTTTATTTATCTATTTGAGAGAGAGAGCATGAGAGAGAGAGAGAGAGAGAGAAGGAGCTGGGGGAGGGGCAGAGGGAAAAGGAGAAGCATATTCCCTGCCCAGATATTCATAAACACAAAAGCACAAATAAAATGTTGCCTGTAGATCCTCACCGACAGTCATGCTGAAGGATATACTTTAGCAAGAAGAAAATTGAATTATTAAAACTTTGGAAGGACACCTGCTACATGACCCCTAATTTGTGTGTAGAGGTATAATATGCAGCCTAGGAACCATTTTTCTCTAGCACAACATAAAGCAGATGAAATTTTATATCCTGAGCTTAAAGAAAAAATTAACCTAATCAAGTTAGTACAAAATTCTATGAGGGTAATGTCCACTGATAATCAAGACTTTATGATGAGTATGGTTATTTTGTAATTTCTCTTTATCCAGTGTCTGATTTAGGGGGGTCTCCTACTATACAAAATTGATGTTTACTTTATAGAAGTCTTCATTTTGTTATTGTCGTCATTTACTATAGATCAAGATCAGATGGATTGTTTCAGTAAGCACATGAGGAGGAGTTAATTATACAGTTAAAACAATACTGGCATTTTGAATTAATGAATATGCTAATTTGTTTAGTTCAATTTATGTAAAGAATTTACTATAATCACATCTGGTAAACTTGGAAGTTTAAGAAACAATTCTAAACATTTTTATTCAAATAATTGCTCAGTACATCTGTCAATTACTTGTTAATTGACTGAAATAGGACTCATAACTATGCCATCTGTCACTAACACTCATTCCAAATACCAGTTGATCCCTTAGTGTTAAATGCAAATTGACCTGTTCATTCAACTACTAAGTTTTATCTGTTTGATTCAATTATGCCACTTTGCTACTTTTTTATGCTCACCACACATCTGGATTTATTTTTGCCATGGCAGTAATTATGTCAATAAGCATCAAAATGTGTATCATTCAACTACTATAGTCCTCTAATCTAAACATAGCTTTAGAATAGATTCATTTGACCTTTAGATTTTAGCTCTATTATTTTATTTAGTAGTCCATGTAATTCTCTATCGTTTATAATTTTTAAATCCAGATTGACAGAAATATTTTTTAAATCCTAATACCTGGTACATTGTTGAAAACCTACTAGGAATAAGATAAAAATATGAGAAATCTTCAGTGTCATTTTGATAAAATCTCTGAAAAGAAAGCAACTTTGTATTCATTTAAAGGATGAAATAAGGGGCACCTGGGTGGCTCAGTCAGTTAAGCATCTGCCTTCGGCCCAGGTCATGATCCCAGGGTCCTGTGATCATGCCCCGCATCGGGCTCCCTACTCAGAGGGAAGCCTGCTTCTCCCTCTCCCTCTGCCTGCCGCTCCCTGCTTGTGCCCCCTCTCTCTCTCTGTCAAATAAATAAATAAAATCTTTAAAAATAAATAAAGGATGAAATAAAGAGATGTTCAAAGCTTCCCATGTGGAGATGTTTTTATTCTTTGTCTAACACATGGGATTCTGTACAAATTATTCTCATTAAAGCTAATGATAATCTTGATTGTAACTTCCCTAGGGTCTCAGTGGGAAATCAGAGGCTGGCATTTCTAAAGTTATCTGAAGATAAAGATAACTTCCCAATTATTCTATAGCATGGTTATCCACTCCTTACAGGCCACAGTTTACTTGAATGGTTTTAATGCTCTTGTATGTATAACACACAAGTAAATCACCATTCACAACTGGCATTACAAATGTTGTACCAAAAGTTAGGCATCTCGTTACACCAGATACTGTGTTGTGCTGCTCTGAAATCCTCCTCAGGACTGAAACACTCACTTCTTCCATTGCTGGGAATGTTGGCCGATAGCTCTCTGAATATCTCTCTCCAGGAATTAGCCTCAGCCAAAGAGAGCAGACTGGCCCAAGGTCAACCCCCTCCTCAAGGGTGGCCTGCATTCAAAGACTGGTAGATACAGGAGATAAAATCCTGGCTTCTTGCCTCAAAACATAAAAATGCTGAAGGGCCATCCCAAATGGAGGGCTTTGTAGGATTATCGGAGGCCATAGTTGCAACTGCTTCATAGCTCGCCTTCTTGGTCTGCTCAGTATTGCTCCAATCATGTTTCCTAGCTGTTCACAAGAGCAATCCCCAATAAAACCCCTGCATGTAAATCTCAGAATCTCAAAATCTGTTCCTTGGAGAACCTGTCCTAAGGCACTTCGTTTCCTTGATTTATGTGATGTTTCAGTGAAAGCAATGTAACATTTCACGTTTTATATGAAAAAAAGCTTCACAGTCAATAGAAGAAGCAAGAAAGAACTGAAAGACCTGGGTACTATAATCTGGTAAGCTGGGGACATTTTGAAACACATTTTCAGTTATCAGCTGGAATTAGTTTTAAAAGCATTCACGAAACTGGTTTTCTCAAAACAGCAGGTGGAATTTCTTCTAAAGAAATGTAGCAATACACCAGATGAACTGGAAATGAAGATGGTACATTTTGTAGTAGCATTTAATTAGCTATAATGTTTGCATTGCCCCTGAACACAAGTGATAATTTGTCAGAGAAATACTCCATCATTTAAAAAGAAAAAAAAAAGGAAGAAAGAAATATCATATGTAGTATATTAATTAAAGTATATTAACTTAGTTATATGAAAATGCACAAATATATAACAATTCAGGCTCTGGCTAGTGAAGTAGGATGAAGATAAAGAGTTAAATTAAATCTAATCTAAATTAAATAATTTAAAATATTAGATTAAATTAGATCAAATTAAATCTAAATCTACTCCATGACAATCTGATCTCCACCAGGGCTGTTGAAATGGTAGACCATTTTTGTACTTCCTGATATGGCAAAGAAAAATAGCAGATCTATTAGAAATTCCATTTAAAGACTCCTAGATTCTGGGTCACTTCAATACCTGCCTCCTGCACAATTTGGGAATCTCTAAGGAAGTATCTCGTTTATACCACCTAAGCATGGTTTCAGTCACAAATTACACAACTATAATTTGTTATATAAACAAAGTCGATTAAGCCAAATATAAACATACTTCCAGATGTTTCACTGATTTTAGTCATTGGGAAAGCAAAAGCTCCCCATTAGTGAATTGGGAACTGATAAATCAGCATTACATGTGTTCAAAATTTGTTTACTCAGATTACACACACACACATACACACATCATTACATTTTTGCTCTTCTAAGGAATAGAGAACAAACACATGGGCCAGTACCTGTGATTAATCACCAACAGCTGTGCATTATAGAACTCTACATATGGACCAGAAGACACCAGCGCTAGGAACCCAGTGTCCTATTAATCATGCTTAAGGTTTAGGGGTATATTGAGGAACACATTTGTGTTGATGAACAAATATAATCTATTGAATTAATATTCTACAACTGAAGTTTATCTTTCTTTCATCCTTATCAGTAGTGAAGGCAAAAACATAGCTTTATAAATAGCATTTGACTATGAATTCATTCTATAAAGATAAGCAGTTATATTTTTAAATAGAGCTCTATATGTGTGTAGTACTACATTAAACCTTGGAGCTACCAAAATTGAAATGATATAAAGGCCTATAACTTATGCTTTACATTGACTTAATTTCTTATGTCAAATTAGAAGGAGCAATCAGAGGCTTATTCTTGAGTCAACAGACAACTAAATTAATGTTGCTAGCTATGGTGATAATCAGGCAAGAAATTATGATAGAGATTTATATGTCCCCAATTACTAAAAAGGAACACAAAACCCAGACCACTGAAAATAAAGCATTAGCTTTAAACTCTGTGGCCAGACAGAATGCAATTAGTAAGAATAACAGCAAATTTTGTAATAACTATCAAATCATATGATCTCATTTATAGCTCTAATTTTTAGACTTTATTTTTTTCTTTTTTGGCATTGCCTTTGTTTTGGGGGGGGTTTCTTTGTTTTTGGTTTTTCTTTTTTAATATAAATTCAATTAGCCAATATGTAGTACACCATTAGTTTCAGATGTAGAGTTCAATAATTCATCAGTTGCATATAACACCCAGTGCTCATCACATCACGTGCCCTCCTTAATGCCCATCACCCAGTTATCCCATTCCCCTACTCATGTCCCCTCCAGCAACTGTGAGTTTGTTTCCTATTAACTGAGTGGGAAGTAATCAGAGAGGGAGACAAACCATGGGCATTGTCTTTGAAAGATCATGATTGGGCGCCTGGGTGGCTCAGTTGGTTAGGCGACTGCCTTCGGCTCGGGTCATGATCCTGGAGTCCCGGGATCGAGTCCCGCATCGGGCTCCCTGCTCGGCAGGGAGTCTGCTTCTCCCCCTCCCGCTCCCCCCTCTTGTGCTCTTTCTCTCTCTCACTCTCTCTCTCAAATAAATAAATAAAAAATCTTTAAAAAAAAAAAAAAAAAGAAAGATCATGATTTACAAATAACTCATTCAAGAGGAATGTGTTTGCAGCCCCCACTGTGTGCCAAGCATTACGTTGTCATGTGGGACACTATGGGGATTAAGACAAAACTTGCCTTCTAGGAGCTTCCAGTCTGAGAGAAGATAGATAAGAAATAATGGCAATAAAATAAAGATAAGTGCTAATAAAGGCACAAATTACTACAATAGCAGAGAAAGTGGGGAATTAATTCTGCCAAGGTCAAGGGAAAGTGTGGATATGGTTAGGACATTTGAAAGGAAGAAAAAACAGAATTTTTCTAGTCAAGACATGGAAGGGAATTCCAGATAAAGAAGCAAAAGGGGCTAAATCAAGGAGACCTGAAATATATGGCAAATTCTCAAACGAACCAGAGAAAAGTGAGGGAAAGGTGAGGCTGGAAAAACCTGTATAAAAGTAGAGTAGTATCTACTCCCATACATTCCATGCCACCTTTTAATTTTTCCTGACCTTTATATTAAAAATACCATTTCAAACAACTAATTAGTAATGACAGCTCCAAATCAACTTGGTCACTAAATACTTCCCTCCAAAAAATTGTCAATCAGCTTCATAATTGCTTGATCTCTGAGTGTCTCATTAAGATGCATTGTATCACGAATTCCACTGAGTTGAGAATTAGGAGACAGGGGTCCTTCCCATAGTCTAAATAAATAATGTCACTTCACTGAATGCCAGTTTTTTACTCATCAGTAAAACGCTGGTTTGAGGTACAATCTTGCCTTAAGGTCTCTTGCAGCTCCAAGAGACTGATTACTATTGAACTGAGTATCAACCCTAAAAGAAAATCCATTAAAGGGAAATTGTTTTTCTAAAAAAGAAAAAAGGTAAGTTAAATGAAAATACAACAGGCAAGGATTCAGAGGTCAAATGGAGAACACACTGAATATGAGTTGGAAATGCCATACATCTTAAAAAGTGACAATTTCTGTCAGATGGCAAATCCTGCTTTTTTCCAAAGGCTGCATGGAGAAAGTTCTTTGAAGGTAATTTGAAGTGTGTTCTTACATTTCCCTTTCATATATATAAAATAGAGAGAGAAAGAGGGGCTAGGGGATTGTCTAAATTCTCTGGGGGATTTTGATAAACAAGATTGCTAAAAGTTGGTAACACATTCTTATAAAAAGCAACATGGGATGAGAAAGCACATACACTGCCTTTCTATCCTGGCTTCATGACTTCTCAGTTGTATGATCTTGGACAAACACTACACCTGCTTTCTAGACCTCAGTTCCTTGATATGCAATAATGGGATACAAATGCCGAGCCCATCAAGTTGTAGTGAGGAATACAAGGGACATTCTATGTAATCCATCAGCACCTCCGGCAAAGGGGTGGGTACTAGGTAAATATTGATTCATAATGATGCATAATGATGAGTAAATTCTAATCAATAATGATTCATATGTTTCATATGATAAAGCATAAAGAATAACATGCTTTACGAGGCGCCTGGGTGGCTCAGTTGGTTAAGCGACTGCCTTTGGCTCAGGTCATGATCCTGGAGTCCCGCATCGGGCTCCCTGCTCGGCAGGGAGTCTGCTTCTCCCTCTGGCCCTCCCCCGTCTCATGTGCTCTCTCTCATTCTCTCTGTCTCAAATAAATAAATAAAATCTTAAAAAAAAAAAAAAAAGAATAACATGCTTTCTATCATGCTGTATTAGGCTTCATCTTAAATCAGTGTTTACTCTCTTCTTTAGATGAGACCTAATTTAGGTTCTTCAAAAATAATTTTAAAATTTGAAATTTCAAAACACTCATAAGTTTAGAGACAGACTAAAAATATTTTTCTACTGCCCTCCCATTTTTTTACTCAAAACAATATCATATAACTTCCAGGTATTTATTATTACACCGATTTTAAATTTCTACTTGTGGGGAGCCTAGGTGGCTCAGCTGGTTAAGCACCTGACTTTGGCTCAGGTCATGATCTCAGGGTTCTGAGATCAAGTCCCACATCGAGCTCCACACTCAGTGGGGAGTCTGCTTCTCCCTCTCCTTCTACCTTTCTCTCTCAAATAAATTAAAATCTTTTAAAAAAATAAACTTCTGCTTGTGAGAGATAAATATATATTTATCTGGATACTTCCCCATCTTTTCTAGATGCAAACAGGACTTTTCTCACAATTGGGTATTTATTTCAAAGGAGAAATATATTCCAACATCTCTCTTTAAAAAAAAAAAAAGTTAAATATCAGAGCTTTAGGCTAATAAGGCTCTAGCACAGTGCTGTAGAAATTATAGACAAAGACAGGATTACTCTTGGGTTTGATTGTATAAAACTATCTTCTGTAGAGTATTTAATTCATGAGCAATCAATCATGATTTGGAAGAGATTTTTCTTCTAGTTCCGTAAGTGGTAACAATTTTAGTCAACGCCTAGTTACCTGAACTATCATTAAAGAGAAACATGTATGTGTAATCTTAATCTTAAAAGGTAACTATTCAACAATATCATATCTTGTATGAAAAGGTCTTTTCAGTCATTTTTGAGTAACCAGGATATTCAAGGTACCATGAGAGAAGCACAAAAGTGTAAGAGTCCGTCACTTGGCCTAAGAGCTTATCATACAATAGGAACATAAGATATTTACTAAAGGTAAGTGCAATACAAGACAGGATAGAAAGCCTATGAGTCGAATTAGTTTAAATGCTAGGAGAGAGCAGAAGAAGAAGATATCCTGTCAGGCTCTGTGATCAAAACAGTCTTCATGAATGCGACAAGGCTTGGACTTGGTCTGAAATGATGGGTAGGATATTGATCGATGGTGAGGAGGACATGTGGCAAGCAATACAGGTAAATAGGATAGCAGAAGCGGTTTCATGACTCTGGGGAGAACCATGAATTATAAATGAAATTTACATCTAAAACCAAGGCAACCGATTAATTAAATCCTCTGGAATTCTCATCATAGGGCCCTTCTAAAGGAACATGAGACAGTGCTAAGCACTTACGAGGACTCAAACATGCTGATACACGATTTAAACTACACATTTTACACATAGGAATCATAAGACTTAAATAATATTCCATCACACACTGAAATATCCTAACAGAGTATTCACTGGCTTGGGGGAAAAATGGTTTTCTGGTTATGGAATGGAGCAGACATGTTGGATAATCTAAGGGAAACATGCAATATATATGTGTTAAGATCTTTCTACAAATTCTGCACAGCCCTAAATAAGTGGATAAACAGGCATTTGGTACTCTGCCAAAAACATGCCTTTCCATTCCAAAAACAAATGAACATATCGTTTTGAAACTTTATCTTTTCTCTTTCCTCTTTAAATTTTTCCTAACTGCCACTTTTTAGGCAGGTCTTGCTATGGAGTACATTAACTAAAGAATTTTCAGGGGAATGCGATTTCTTTCAGTCAACCTAAAAAAAAAAGTTTACTTTACAAGTAAATATGCACTTCAAAGAAACTTTTTAAAATCTTCTCTTAAATAACAGAATCTTTTTCTTTTTAACTTTATGTCAGGTTGACATCAAAAGCATAAGATTATTGAATTGTTTTTCCTGTTTGGAACAACTCACCTGGCAGTCACTAATATAGTTCGTTTCAAAGACTTAGAGACAAATTAAAGAGATTTATTTAGGCTAATTTCCTCCTCCAAGGACAGTCTAAGAGAGTCTTGCCTGGGGACAATGGGCAGTGCCTACGTAAGACAATGTCCATCTAACTGGAGGGCAAGAGGATGAGTGAGCCCATGCTGAAATAATCCATCTGTAACCTGCTGTTTTAATTACTGGGAACTGCAGTACAAATGACACAAATAACAATGTTATAACTTAAGAAGGGGGAAAATTACCTTAATTGGCCTTGGTAGAATTTCTTTGCCTTAAAAATAGATGAAGTAAATGAATTTTTGCAGGTAGTATTAACTCTGTTCTCCTTAGAATGTTTTTCCTGAGAAATTGTTAGTAAACAATGGCATAAGAAAATTTAAAAACAAGTTATTCAACAGCTTGATAGTTATAACAATATTTATATTCATTCTGCTCATTATTTTATTTCATCTATCTTTTGCCAACTTTCCCTTAATCCTATAAAAGATTCCTATATATTTTACCTTTTTTATTCAATGCACAATTAAAATTTCTGTTTCCTTTTTAAATGTATGTTGTAAAGGTTGAGTATGTAACATAACCTGTTACAGCATTATCCAAGAACAAATGATAAATAATAACATTACAGAGGCCAATAAAATTGTACTAAGTAGCATCACTTACATTCCGGGGGTTAGTGAACTTTTTCTGGACCCAGCAAGATAATAAACATATTAGATTTTGTGAGATACAGTCTCTGCTGCTACTCTTCAATTCTGTTGCAGTGCTAAAGCCACCTAGATAAATGGGAGCAGCTCTAGTCTAATGGAATGTATGACAAAATCAGGTGACAATCTCGATTTGGTGGTGCAAGTAGTAGCTTGCTGATCCCAGACATAGATAATTAAAAATCATCTTGTAGATGTAAAGATCCCTTAGAAATTAAATCATGCTATAAGCAGTAGGAAAGAAATTCAAATGTAAGGGTTTTCTTCCATAACAATGAAACTCAATGCAGTACTGACTCATTTTTTCTTACAGTGTTCTTTATATATGTTTTTCTTGTGAATAGGAAAACTTGACCAAGTGTAAATACGTCAACATTTTTAAATGTATTCTTAACAAATGTCAGGTTAGGTGTGAAGGAAGAACTAGAGGAGGCTGATACTACACCAACTTCCTGATTAGCAGAGAAAAAGGCTGCAACATCAACATTCAGCATTCAACATCAACATCCCAAAAACAGAGTCAACAAATGAGATTCTTCAAAAAACACTGGTCAATAGGCAAAGTAATACTAAAAAGAACGCAAGTCTATTTCAAGGTCCTAGAAGTGAAAGTAATCATCACAGAGCTGTGTTTTAACCCCTCTGTCGGTGTTTAGTCCACATAATCACCCACTGCCATACCCCACGGAACCAAGTGGACGGAATTGGCTTCCTCAAAAGAGGTGCGAGAGAGATCAAACATGTTCAATCGCAATCTGTGTTTTCATGGTTTGAAGCATATCAGAAGAAACAGATATGTTCCTCAGCTTCTCATCTCAAGCATTAAGACTCAAGAGGCTGTTGGAGATACCCATTACTCTCCTTTCAACATGTGCTTAATTTAGTAATACATAATGAAGAGAAGTATTTTCCTTTGAAGAAAAGAGCCTTAAGTGAAAATATGAAGATAAAAGCAGTTGTCTTAAGTAAATTCTAGTGAAGATCTGTTCCAAACACCACTTCATCGACAACATCGAAGGAATGAGAAATCTATTTTTTTTGGTATCCTAAAATAGGATAATAGTAAACTGATATTGCATGGATTATTTATATTATATTATATAATATTATATTATTTATATTAAAACACCTAATTTGAAGCTAACCTGTCCTCCTTAAGTCTAAAAAAAAAAAAATGAGCTAAATAGTTCTGCCACTTACATGATTATTTCAATACATATTTTTCTCCCTACAGCTCTTCCTCCATTCATTGGGCCAACACAAATCTACTCAATACCTGTTATCTGTGGGCACCGCCCCGGGTCCTGCGTGAAAACAGAAGGGCCTTGCATTCACAGTTTAGTCCAGAGTGAGAGGTCCAAAGAGATAATGGCTGTCAAAGAAAGGAGTGTTTTTGTGATCCTATCATTTCAAGTGAGCTAATTGTCTTATTGAATAGACAGACAAGGGAAGAGCTGGGAGAGAGGGGAGGGAGCCACTTGTGCAAAGGCCCGAGGGTCCCCTAAAATGTCAAGTCATGGAAAATGCGAGAAGTTTGGTATGACTGAGGCAGGAAAGAAAAGGGCCGGAGAGGTGGATGGAAAATTGCCCTGAGTGGTCTCGCAGACCCTGCACAAAATCTAGACAATGGAATCCAAGAGTGGTCCAATCAGGAGGAAGAAAATTCAATGAGCAGGAGGGAGACTGGTTACAAGTTTCCAATCTGTTTTATTTCCCATACAAATTTAAATAGAGACTCAAACTCAATCCTGCAGAGAGCAGGAAACTAAAGCTCAAACTCTAGAATCTTACTTTTTTTTTTTTTTTTTCCTTTAACACATGTTCGCTATCAAGACCGAAGACAAGAGCAGCTGTGTTACTGGAAGACTGGCAAATGTCTATGAACATAATGGTTGAATTGTGTTAAGTTCCTTTGGGCAGTACTGTTATGACCATAAAATATAATTAAAGTGTATTATTGTATTGTGTTTTTTTCTATTTTTAAGGTTTTGTAATATGTCCTTGTTTCCTGCCTTACGAACGCAATAAACACACAAACATTTCATTGAACACACCCATATTATTTGGAGTTCCTCCTCATCCAACTAAGACATGCCTCGGTTCTCCACTGTCTCTTCTCACTAGTTTAAAAAAAAAAAATGCAATGTGCCAACCTACAGCAAGAGTAAAAGGGAAACAAAACAAAACAGAGGAAAGGGGAAACACAGTTTGTGAGAAAATAAAATGGAGGTAGATTATAAAAATAAAAGTTTTAAATTTTTCAGATCATTATGGGAGGTTTTTTTTTTTAATTTGGTTTGGACTCTGATTAGGGAAATTATTTTCATATGGTTAAGTATTAAAATAACAAGACTATTTCAGCCTTAGCTCTGTCCTTGCCCTCAATATAAAATAATCAAGGCTATATTTACTGACTTCATTTCACATACAGCAAACAAAACTCTCAGCTTGTGTTAACGGTCCAGGCAAATTTCTCCATCCCCTTGCCATCAATCCTAATAGATTGTATCCTCTTCTGGCTCAGGGCTTTGCTTTGCTCTGTTCACATTCCTTCTCCTCCATAAAACATTGCCCTTCTTCCCTATACCTTTCACTACATGACTGCCTTTTTGTCTTCCAATACCTAGTTCATGTGTCTGCTCGTTGGTGAATCTTCTCTGATTCTCCCTGAGGTAGTTATCACTTCTGCAGGCTCCCTGCCCTTACTATTCTCATCTTTCTAATGTGGCATTTGCCTTTTTGCTTGCAGTAAATCGTGAATTTCTTGAGAACAGTGATCATGTGTGATTACAATTTTTATGCATGTCATATTTTGGTAAAACGGCAGGCATATAGTAGGCTTTCAATAAATAGTGAATTAAATAAGCCACATAAAAAATACAAAGGACCTATGAAAGAGACAATTGGTACTCAAATTATGTAGAGAGCTGTTTTTCTAAATTGATACAAAATCTTTGCCTGGCTTTGCTTTCCAATGATTTAGAATAAATGTAAGGAATTAGCCCACACTGTGTCTAAAACTTTAAATTTAGAGTAAAAAAAAAAATCAGGATCTTTACATATTTATAATATACACATAACACATTCATAAATATATGTCGATAATGTAAATGATAGTGGATTACCTTTTTTATGTAATATTGATAAGAAGTTTTTAATCCTTGCCATTAGCATCAGAAGCTCCCTAACATAAATAAAATGATTATCAATGAATCAAAATTAAATATAAAATGATCTATTTTAACTATTCTGCATTGAGGGTTTGGTTATTCTTTTTTTTTTTTTATTAGTTTTTTCTTTGCCTGAATTCAGCTGGCAGAAATGGCTAGCCTGAAGGCTACAGAACGCTCATAATTCCTTAAGTTCTTGAATAAATTACTTGCTGAGAGTTTCTGTCAGCTTTGTCCTCAGAGATTTTTCCTCCTCAGTTAGAGGAGATGCAGCTATTTTCCTCCTCAGTTAGAGGAGATGCAGAGGTCCTTTGAAGACCTCTGGTGGTAAAAAGGAAGCACTGTTCACCTCCCACATCACAATGCACGAAGCTAAAGTTCTCTTGGTGCACTTTCTTTCTAATCTTTAGTTTCGATTTTGCATAGGAATAGTTCACAAACTAAGAAAGCTTCCCAAGATATGTACTCCTGTTCCAATAATTACTTGAATCTTAACCTTTCTAACTATAAACTGAACAAACAACATAACAACATCGGCGAGAACAACAAACACCCAAGCAATTAAAACATAGCGAGGTCACTCTCCTGATTGAAACATCTTCAAAGTTTGGAGATTTAGCATTTTAAATAAAGCAAATTTATTTAATATTGCTCCTGAGTAGGAGTTGGACTAGAAAGAGAGAAAATTTTCTAGTTCAATATAATAACGCTCACCACCAAACACGGAAAGGAATATTCCCTAGGTTGAATTTTTAAGCTCTAGCTGAAGAACCATTTGTCAAGCAAGCTATAGAAGGGAGCTTTACATGTGATAAAGTGACCTCTGAATTTTCCATTTATAATTCAGCCCACCTTGGCAAGCAAAGTCATATTAATAACTTTCCATTTATATGAGTCATGCACTATTACAAACTGTGTTAGGCAAGTTCTCTTCTCAATCTGAGACTAAATTGTCTCCTATGTAAAGATGTAGGGGTGGTTGTTGATTAAAATTCTGAGCATCAAAAGTTGGGTACAATGCCATTCTTACTGGACTTGAAGTAGACCTGGTTTCAAGTACTAGCTCTGATTCAATTTGTATGACCTACGGAAAGTTATTTGAATTCCCTAAGTTCAAATACATTGTCTACAGTATGGGAGACATCGCCCAACCCAAATACTTATTCATGCTTCAATTCCTTCTACGTTAACACCTGCAAATACGGTAAACACTCTAAATAGTTGCTATAAAATTATTCTTAATATATCCCTTATTCGTTTTCCTGCAATTTTTATCCATCAGCATAGGTAACTCTTGAAAGACAGGTGTCTATTCCTCTTCTGTTTCACATCTCTTCAAATGCTTAAGAGAGGTGTCTATTCCTCTTCTGTTTCACATCTCTTCAAATGCTTAAGAAATCACTTATGCTTCTCCCAGTTAGCTAAAATTCCTTCCACTCTCCTCATAGGATATTTTTTCAAGTTTTCTTGCCACTCTCACTCACCTATGAGCTGCCACTGGTAGAGCTGATATAAATTAAAATAGAGCAAACAGTGAGGTGAAAGGTTGATAGAGTTAGTAAAAGGCTGTGAACTTTCTTCTCTAATAGCCTTAAAACTTCATCCACCTTGAATGGTCCAGCCAAAATGAGAAGAAAAGGAATAGGAATAGATAACCTTTTAGAATTTATTTTAGCCCCACATTACAATGGCATGAATGCCCCACAGAGGCCCCACGACTACAATCTGAGTTAGAAGAAACAATTTGGGTCATAAATGCAAAATAAATGTGCAGATTCACCTCACACATTGTCAGTGGCCCTGGAAAACTTCTTGTGAAATCATTTTTAGAGAAAACTCAATTTCCCAAGGTTTTACTGATTTGGTAGTTTCCAGTAAATGAAATAAAAACAATCTTATTTCTTATCCCTCTGCATACAAAGTGTCTCCCTTGTATTATAATATTTTACTAGAGATCATCTATATTTAATTTGGGATTTTTTATTCCACTACTATTTACACATAAAATCTCTATCAAGCTAAAAATTAGATGTTAATTTCATATTTGTCAGCTTATTATACAGACATTATTAGTGAATGGACAATTACAGAACACAAGCTGAAACTAGATTATAAACTGAGATTCTAGGGAAAATGTGACATAGTCAAGAAAAGGCCATTGGTTACTTTAACAAGGAATACTTAGGCCTTCTGGGCAAGATTCACACTCCATAGAGTGTTTCCCAGAAATAGTCGTTTGGTACCGCATTAACAAAGCATATAAAATAGGCCTCCAAAAGGGCTAATTTAAAAACTCAGTCAATGTAAACATTGAAAACCTTTATCCTGAGGTAAAACCCAGCTAACTAACATTACGGTTAGCACTCTGTCTGGAGCACATTATAAGAAAGACAACAGATAAAGAGTATAACTTGACCTGAAGACTCAGTTTGGGAAAAATGACCTTTTTGCACGTTAGCTGCCACATTTGCAATACATACCTTACCTTGAAGATGTTCTGTGAGGGTTAAAAGAGACAATGTAAGATTCCTAGAACATAATAGTTATTATTCTTCATGCTGTCCACCACCTCCCCAGATAGAAAACACCTCATGGAATTCTTTACCTTTTTCCTTTGGGTTCTTTCAAAGTTTGGACCAGTAAACCACCAGATAAGTTTGGCTTTCTCCGTCCTGAGAATACCTGTGCTCCTTCTGGCTTCCCGGGTGACGCTGGGTGAGGTGTGCCGCCTCTCAGGGCCTTCTGTTCCTTCCTCGACAGACGGCTCTGGCACTCCCTGTCTTGTGGTTATCCTTCTGGAGGGTTGGGCTTCCAGGAGGGATTTTTCTGTATTTGCAGGGGCTCCACCATCTGGTTTGTCACCTGTTCCTACTTTGAGGCTGCTGGGCTAGCCTTGGCTCTGCAGCTTCCAGGGCCCAGGTGCTACTCCTCTGAGAGCCCTAAGTGAGCCTCTTGGTTCCGGAGAGGTTTCAGCTGAGCTTCTCTGCCCTCGTCTATGAGATCTACTGTTTGCACAAGGCCTCTGGGGCACTGTTTCCCAAACATCATTCACTGATTGTATTAGGATCATCTAATCCTAATACATCTAATCCAACTAAAAGTGAGGATTCCCAGCTTCATCTCCTAGGTATTTGTCTGCAGTAGGTCAAGTGTAACCGCAGGGATCTGATTTGATTAACCATCATCACCAGTGATCATGACCAGCAGGTTTAAGAATCATTGCTCTAGAAAAATATTTGTCAGAGTAGGGTCTGTAGAACAAATACAAAAATATCAGCCAGGGAACATGTTCAAAAGCTAAATGTCTGGACTCCATCCCATGCTTGTAACTGTCGAAATCACGCTAGTCTTGCTAAGATGATATTCTCAGTTCCTGGAAGAGCCCCCTTCACAATAGTAGAAGGAAGGAGAACATACAGGTAAAAGGCCAGAGATAATGGTGACCAGCAGGGCAATGGTAATATAGCAGTAGAAATGGTAAGAAGGAAACCGAATTTGCTATCTTTCTTAAAAATATACACAAAACATTTGATTTGGGTTTAAACTTGTAAAATATGGGCTTTTTGCTTCCTCTATATTAACATCATTGTTAGATGCCATCTTTCTTTTTCGCAATTGTAGGATATATCTTACAAGCAAAATTTTATTTTACTCTTTATTTTTCAAAATAAGGGTTCACTCAGAATCACAAATAACAAAAAACACTGACAACAAAAAGAAACTGTTGTCACTACAATGTGTAATATTTACAAGAACTAGTTGCTATAAACAAACATCATAAGTATTAGGATTTGGGTAAATGCCATAAAAAATAGACTACAAATCTGGAAGGATGGGGTGCCTGGGTGATAGACATTGGGGAGGGTATGTGCTATGGTGAGCGCTGTGAATTGTGTGAGACTGTTGAATCGGAGACCCGTACCTCTGAAACAAATAATACATTATATGTTAAAAAAAAGAAGATAGCAAGAAGGGAAAAATGAAGGGGGGAAATCAGAGGGGGAGATGAACCATGAGAGACTATGCACTCTGAGAAACAAACTGAGGATTCTAGAGGGGAGGGGGGTGGGGGGATGGGTTAGCCTGGTGATGGGTATTAAAGAGGGCACGTACTGCATAGAGCACTGGGTGTTATACGCAAACAATGAATCATGGAACACTACATCAAAAACTAATGATGTAATGTATGGTGATTAACATAACATAATAAAATAAAAAAATAAAAACAAGGAAAAAATAGACTACAAATGATAAATCTTAGGATAATGTACATCTCAATTTCATCTATGAGAAATAAACATTGTTTAATGATCATAAAATAGTACGAGTAGATAAATTTAAGCGGAATATATGGCATCATTCAAAAATTGTCATCATCTACTACTTATACCCCCTCAAAATTGGCATTTGTTAAACTTTCCTGTAAGCAAATGTAATGATTCAGGAATGAATATAGAAATTTTGCTATTATTATACAGATCACAATGTTCAAAAGTCTATTATTTTAAAACTTCAAAGGTCTTGATAAAAATGTTTCTGTTAAAGGGGCATCTGGATGGTTCAGTCGGTTAAGCAGCTGACTTTGGCTCAGGTCATGATATCAGAGTCCTGGGATTGAGCCTGGAGCTGGGCTCCCCTCTCAACGGGGAGTTTGCCTGTCCCTTTGCCCTTCCCTCTCCCCCTCCTCCTGTTTGTTCTCTCTCCCTCTCTCAAAATAAATAAAATCTTTAAAAAAAGTGTTTGGGTTAAGATGTTCTACCAAAACAACAAAGCAAAACAAAAAATCTAACTAAACTACACACATATAAAGACTACTCTGGGTTATGGAGATGGATGCACGCATTAGAGCTAATTCTTATTTATGGCTTTGGCTCTTGGCTTCATGGTTTGTCTGATTATGCCTAATAAAAATGACTCATGTTGTGTAATGGGTGCTAACACTGCTGAAACACTATAGGTTTAAATATATTAGACTAAGGTTTAGAAATATGTATGCTTCATCCAGTAGGCCTGCAATTGTGAGATTGTGCAGTAGAATGCCACTATGATTGCCTTCATTAGTTCCCTTTAGTCCAAATGACCTGCTTTTCCAAGAGTATATCTGTTTGGGAAGCATACTTTTTCCCATTTACTCAAACTTGTGTCTCTCTTGAAATAATAGACATAGGGTAGACATAGGGGCACCTGGCTGGCTTAGTTGGTAGAGCATCTGACATGGATATTTCTGATATCCAAATGGAATTAGAATGAACATTATGCTACTTGAGAAGACATAAAAGCAAAATTTAAAGAAATGTAAAAATTTATATATGAAAGGGTCACCTTTATACTGAGTAATGTGTGAGGGAAATTAATTAATCCTGAAATACACTTTAATAAAACATACTACATTTTCAAAGATCACACAAAATTGGCAAAATAACTATCATCCCAATTTTCAAATGAGAGAATGAGAGTTCAGAGAAGTTAGGTATCTAGTCATAAATCACATCCTAAGTAAGAGGCAGGGCTGGAATTGGTGCCCAGGTCTCCTGGCTCCAAAATCATAAGATTATACTTCAGGGAAAAATTCATAGTAGGCTACTATAGACATGTTGTTGAAAAGAAAGCACATAGAATTCCATTACTGCATATTCTACATGTGTCTTTTAACAATTTAGTGAACTTCAGGGCTTCCAACAAACTCACAATATATTTAAACATCTGCAGCCTTTTTTTTCCTCTCTTTTCAATATTTAGCTTCATAGTATAGACTAGAGCTACCCAAGAGAACTGTCTAAGATGATAGAAATATTCTATATCAGCACTATCCATAATGGTAGCTAAGAGCCTCATGGAACTATTGAGAACTTGAAATGTGGCTAACATGACTGAGGAGCTGAATTTTCAATTTTACTTAATTTTAACTGATTTCTGTTTAGATTGTCAAATGTGGTTCATGGCCACCATTTTGGACAATGCAGCTATAGACAACATAGATTATAGCTCTGTTTTGAGACCCTTTTCTTCTAAGGTACAACAATGGGAAATACAAATGTAAAAAACAATCTTCAATTACAAGAAATAGTTGAAATCTGGGGCGCCTGGGTGGCTCAGCCGTTAAGCATCTGCCTTCGGGTCAGGTCATGATCCTGCGGTCCTGGGATCCAGCCCCACATTGGGCTCCCCATTCCGTGGGAAGCCTGCTTTTCCCTCTCCCACTCCCCCTGCTTGTGTTCCCTCTCTTGCTGTCTCTCTCCGTCAAATAAATAAAATCTTAAAAAAAAAAAAGTTGAAATCTAAAATAAGACAACCATTTCTGTAACACAATAATGGAGCCAAAACACAACACCATAGCAGAACTACAACCATGGGCCAACCAAACTTGGGGTCTGTAAGAAGGCAGGTCAGCTGGGAATTCCCAACTCAGGAAGTGAGAGAAAGTAAAATGATCCTGATCTGTGCCCACTTGGGCAATAAAATAATTTTTATCATACTCAAGGTTTAGTCAATTGTCCCAATCTACGACCAAATGCTGCCTGAGCTAAAGCTTAGATTAAATAAGAAAAGCAGAAGCAAGCAAACATAGCCTAGAGGTCAGGACATGAGCTGTATTATCAATGGGCTTAGTAACTAGACTTTCCATGTTGCCAATATCTCTGAGGAATAGGAGCGTTGAGTTACAAATACAAGACCTCATTCTGGTCTGGAAATTCTGGAGAGTTTGTAAAACTGCCAAATAAGAAGGGATAAAAGCAGATGAGATAGAAAAACAAAAAGTCTACTTAATATAAGCCAATAAATAATGAATAGGCAGATAGCTTGCAACGTTAAAACAACTGATTAACTTACTACTGATAAAATGAAAATAAAGCAATATGAAAAGGGGGCGCCTGGGTGGCTCAGTTGGTTAAGCGACTGCCTTCCGCTCAGGTCATGATCCTGGAGTCCCAGGATCGAGTCCCGCATCGGGCTCCCTGCTCAGCAGGGAGCCTGCTTCTCCCTCTGACCCTCCTCCCTCTCATGCTCTCTCTCTATCATTCTCTCTCTCTCAATAATAAATAAATAAAAATCTTTAAAAAAAAAGAAAATAAAGCAATATGAAAATATTTTTAAATAAACATGTTTAGCATTCCTTAAAGAGCACAAGGAAGAAATAGCATTCATCAAAGCAGAAAAAGAATTTACAGAAAAAAAAACCTTGAAGAAATGGTGCAAAAATGGGAGAATTTAGATAACAAATTAGAAATCCTAAGAAATTATCAAATAATTTCACTGAACTTGAAAACTTAAAAATGAGGCCAACTCCAATTCAGCATATCATGAAGAGAAAATTAGTAAATTCAAAGATGTTACAGAAAAATGCATCCAAATGTAGACTGAAGAGATAACAAAATAGAAACTTTAAAAATCAGTTCAATAGCTCGGGAGGCTCCTGCATACACATAACAGTTACTCCAAAAAAGAAGGAATTAAGTAAAACAAAGTGACATATGTAAGTTTGTTTTTTTTTTAATTGGTAAATACAAAAACTAATGGTGCCTTCTCCAATAGATACATCTTAAATTTGGGCAGTTTGACAGGGAACATTGAAAAATATTCTTCAAGAATATAATAATCAACAACCACCGTAATAAAAATGGAATTACAGGCAAAGATTATTAATAATGAAGGAATTCATAGAATGAAATAATAAAAGAACACTAGGAAAAAATAATTTACATGGAAGCTCATAAATTATAAGAATAAATTACAAGAAATTGATAGATTTCACAAATCTAATTGAAGATTTAAATGCATTTCTTTAATCAGTGGATAGATTAGGAGTCAATTACTAACAAAGAGGATTTAAAGAACACAATTAATAAACTCAATTACACAGACATACAATAGAGAATCTTAGACCCCAAAAATAATCTTTTCAAGCTTGCATGAAGTATTTGCAATATTTAGCTGCACTATCAAAAGATGATTGATATTCACTTATAAATTATCAAAAGATAAATCCCCAGATTAATCTCTTCTCTGTTCAGCTTGTAATAAAACAAAAACTATTCTGTCAAATAATGCTGCTATTTTCTGCAGATACTGACAATTTTAGTTTTCTTCTACTAGAAAATACTTTTGAATATTAACAGAAATCTGCTTCTATTTGGAAGATATGGAGTGGAAAAAATATCTTGCAGGGGGAAAATTCTTATTACAAACTAGGAGTTATTCTGACAAAATCCCTAGTCTGAAATATCAGTAACATTTCATTTCTGTTCTCATTTCTATTCTGAACAATAAAGGACATAGATAAATTCTGATGGTAGGAATATCCAGTCCCTTCTTGCCATCCACACCCTTACCCCAGTTTCCCTAAGGATACTTAGATTCTTCCCTATTGTCAGCATATTATTGACTAAGAGAAAGTATGTGGCCAAAGTAACCAAGAGTTTTCAGTGCTACTTAAAGCTGTGTTAGCAATTACCAATATCCATCTTCTTTAAGAAATGGCTCATTGGGATGAGAGGTGCAAAGCCTTGACTATGATGAGTTGGTACTTGGCTAGTTGGTTGGTTATTTTTATCTTTTTATAAAGACAACAACTTACATTGAGGACATAATTTATTAATAATAAATAATTATTAAATAAAATAAATTAATTATTAAATTAAATTAATAATTTATTTATAATTATACATTAGTATATTTTCAGTATACTATTCCAGTATTGTACCTTTCACAAATTGTATAACCAAAAGATATGTAGCTACACTTAGTCTAATTGCTGTCTGATGTTTTTTTTTCCAGTGGCAGATGTAATCACATTTTGAAATTAATTGATGATGTAGTGAAATAAAAAAATCTATCTGAAGCTTGCTACCTTCTTCACTTACTTTTTTCTTATTACGTTGGTACAGAGGGACACACATTTGTCCTAAACTAATTGTGCCTTGCTCATTACATTTATACTGGAATATTTGCCAAGTCAGTATGCACATATTTTTTTCTAATTAGATTTTCATTTTAATCATATTGAGGTCCCAATCAATTTAAAATCTGCTGAAAAAGCTAAATAGGCACTAGAATATATGCAATTATACCACAATTAGCATAACAACATTGGGCAATAAATATATCCATAAATGTATTTTTGTTGAAGGATTTTCTTCTACATCTGGACTTGTCTTGTTCTTCACTCCACTTTTCTGTGTGCAGGAGTCTCGTGGCTGCACCTCCGTCCCTGTGGGTTGGCTCTCTCTACTTGTTCTTAAATTCCCTTACTCCCTGCCTTGCTAACATGTCAAAACGTTTGGCCTATCATGTGTGAAATCATTAGACCATGGAAGCACTCAGTTACCAGTTACTGTTGCCTGAATCATCTGCTGCACTTACTGAAGAGGCTGATCCTCCTCAGCTACCTGCAGGGTCCACCCCTCTTTTCATTGGCTGCCGCTAAAACCTGCCCTGGATTCCTGACCGGTTATGGTAGTTCTGTCTACGTGCAAGGCCTAGCAACCCACAACGCCATGTGAATCCCAGTACTGACGGAAATCTATTCAATCTGCTTTGTCAGGGAAAACACAGGAGGATTTGTTTTGCTTTGTTGGTCTTCTAAGAACGGGTTTTTATTTTTAGGATCCTCTCCTCTTCTCCCAATGAAAGTTGTGCTCAATAAAGAAGGGAGGGGAGGAAGAGGAATGAATGGAAGAGGAAAAGAAGGATTTGGTGGAGAAATTAAAAGAAAGTTACATTAAAGGCTGTTTGTCATTAGAGGTGAACTTACAGAATTTTCTCTGAAAAAGATGTTAGAAGCCAACTCTGAAGTAAAACTTCCGGCTTGCCTATGATCCTGCCCTACTTGAGGAGGCAAATGGGAAATGAGGTATGATAATTTTTCCCTAGCAGTTCAAGGAGCTTGCATTGTTTACTTGTGATTTATTGATGAAAAGATCGATAGCACTTTCTCTGTTTCTAGCCATTATTTCAGCAAATAACTGTGTAACCTTGCTTGGATTCAGTGCCCCAGATGCAAGAGAAAATGCAATTCATCAGTCTCCTTTTCTTTGACATTGTGTCCCAGACTGGTCTTTTTGTGGACAGATTGCAGAGTAGGTGAGATACAGAATTGGTTCCCACTATTCTTTTTGCTGGAATTTACTTTATACCTCACATGAAAATATTCAGCCGTAGGCATTTAGCAAAAATAGAATCACATAATTCAAATTAGGAAAACGACTATTTTCATACAATATTTACCATTTAGTTAAGGTTATATTGCTTTAAAAAAACTTTTCAGATAATAATTTTGAAACTAGTCATTGATAAATATCTATTTTTAAAGTACCAAATCAATTATATCTAATATTATTTCTCTAAATTATATAGCACTTACTCTATAATAAGAATATCATTAATTTCCATTACCACATCTAGATAACTCCACCTAGCTTCATTTGAGAAAAATTTTGTTCTCAAGTTTATTTATAGGCTCTATTTTCCTAAGGATTTGAACTGTCTTGGATAACACATAAAGTCGTAGAGAAATGCAACATGTCTGTGTCAGAAATAGGAAGCTGTGCAAAAACTAATGAAAAATCAGGTGTTGTTTAACTGTCCAGCCATAGGGGAAGGATGGGATGAATTATGGGAGATCAACCCAATGAAATATTTTGCAGATATTTAAAACTATATCTGTGAGAAATTTACAATAATCGAGGAAAAATGTGATGTGTACTGGTTAAAAAAACACAGCTTGATATTGCTTTTTCACAATTGTGAAAATTTCTAGGGTAGACGTAGATAAGACACCAAAAGGAAATATATTGAAAGTTAAAAGACATTGCCTGGGAATGGTAAAATTTAGAGTGTTTTTTTTTTTCTCTTATTTCTCCTTTTGGTATTTTCCAAAGTTTCTGTGATAAAAAAGTAAAATATATTTTAAAAATGGGAAACTATACAGCTCTTCTCCTTCCTTTTAGTCAGATCTCCCAGTAGGGCTTTATTATTTTATGACAATGGCATTTTCTGTTCTGGGAAATAACCTCAAAAGCAGGGAAACAAATTCAAAAACCAAATGTTCATTTGTTTTAAATTAACTATGATTTTGGATTCTTCATGATTAGTGTACATAATCTAAAGCTAACATCAAAAAAAGGTAAAACTTGGAAGTCATGTAACTTTCTATTTAAATCCAATGTAGAGTGCTCATTGGGTAGCATGGAGAGTGTTATTTGAAATCATTGTTGTTATTTTTAAAGTGCCAAACTACCAAATGAAAACAAAGAAATGTCCCAGGAAAAAAGCCATTACTAATATTGGTACATGGGAATATAGCAGATTTAGCTATGCAAAGACTAGACAAGTGATTTATATGTTTAATGAATTTATGCAGGAAACAAGTTATTTATAGACCTGTAATTTGGCTGACTATCCTAAGCTTTACTTGTATTAAAAAATTATCATATCATAGTTATTGCTTTCATTTTTTTAATTTATTATTCCTTTAATAATCACTGTTTGAGAAACTACCCTTCAAAATATGTCTTAGGGTCTCCTTCCACGTAAAACATATGACACCTAATATCACGTGAGCTCTTAATTTGAACAGATGAGAAATAATACAGTGTAATTACCTGCCATTTTAATCTATCTTAGCCATTTCCAGATATTCATGACCATAACTTACAACTTAAAATACAACAACAATAATAAAAGGACTGACAACCATGTATTAGTTCTAATAGGATATAACGATATTCTGGGATGACAAAGAATAGAGTGAATTCTCCAAATATTTTATGCAGCTCATGGCCCATTCCAAAGTACTGGACAAATTAAATGCAAACCATTGTTATTTGATACCAAAAAATGAGAGTAGCACTTTCAAAATAAAGCAAATCTCCCATGAACTGAATGTGGCATATCTTGGCCTATTTCTATGATAGAGATTGCCATAAGGAGACAATATATATCTCATTCTTATCCAAGGACCTAGAGTTCATATTTATTTATGTATATATCTGTTTGATTTATTTAAAGTAATAGACCTAAGATAAGAGGTGTACTGTAAAATACATGCTTTGTGACCAAAGACAATTCATCTGTTGATATCCTGGATAACAACTGGAAGCAAAATATGCTTTAACATAACCATGTTTGGAGAGGCTACTAATTAGTACATAATTTAATTTCCCATAATTGCCTGAAGTCTTATTTTCTAATCAAAGTTTCAATTATCCTCCTCCATATTCTAGAAATTCTGAAGTCAAATGCAATCTCAGAAATATATAGATACTTAACCAGGAAAACACTGATGCACTCCAAGGGAAAAAATTTAGTGTGTGCTTTGGGGTGGGGGTGGGAGTGGGGTTGGGGGCAACAGAAAGAAAGTAAGAGAGAAAATTAGGTATCTAGATAGATTTAAACTACATGAAAAATATGTGTACAAAAATTAAGGACTGCAAGGAAATATTTCAAAACTCTTTGAAAAATCTCTTAGCGATATTTGGGGTTGAAGTAATCAACTAAATTCTATATGGTTAGTTTGGTTTAATGGTTAAGAGTTCACAGTCTAGCAATTTTTATTTTGAAAATGAATAATCATTCTTCCTTTTGGGTGGAGAAATTGAAGGAGATTGAGCATTTAGACTTCTAAATACAAGATGCCTTCCAGAAGTTAATTTACCACACACACACCGTCTCTACATACACTCATTTTCAGATGATTTGTCTCTTACCCTCAAAGAGGAATGCAGAAAATAAAACCAGCTTTTGAAATAGTTCTATTGAATTCATGTGATAACACATATGGAGCTAGACCTAAATATCTTACTAACTGGCTTATATCAGGAATTCCAAAATATGAATTTTCTGTCCTTCAGGACAAATCAGATGCCTTTTGAATGAGAAATTAAGATATTGAATAAAGAAAACTTAGAAGTAGTGAAATAACAATAAATCCAATGTCATGGTTGGCTATGTAGTAAAATGGAATTTCTCCCACTCCCTTAGAGAGTTGGCAGTCAATTGAAAGATTATCCGAGGTGATTTTTATCACCATGCAATTTTGGCAAATGCTACATTAAAGAAAACTGGATCCCAAGTTTAAAGCTCAGAGGAGTTCTTCCTAAAGGTCAGAGGCAAGAATGAGAGATCTGTTTGACTCCAGAACCCCTAATATTTTACTACACCAAACAGAACCCCAAACGCCTTCCAGCACCATAATCATCTAACCAAATTCAGTTAAGTATACCACACAGCATGGGAGTGGTAATTTACATTATAATGAAATGATGCTCTTGTCTATAGAATTACAATTTGCAATTCTATCTCCATTTTCATTATAGTGACTTTTTTTAGACTAAATGGAAACTGTCTTTCCTCAGCATAAAAGAAGTTGAAAATGCAGTTAATAAGCTATACTATTTGAATTTTAGGATGCCTTTGAAAAAGTATGCAGGCAATAGAGAACATATTTAAATTTGATACTGTTTTTATAAAGCAAAAAACAGAGAACTTTTTGCTCTAATGTGAAATTGGGCCTTTCAGCATGAATCACAACAAAGAAATAATTTCCTCTTTTTCTTGAAGCTAAATTGCTCTGAAGCCATGCTTCTGAGTCTCAGCTTAAGGCTTTTAAAAGACTTGGAAAATATGTCATTATATGGATCCATTTTAAATATCATAGGACTTTCTGGCTTATTCACTGTTGGTACTCAAGGTTCCTAATCAACAGTCTAAAGGCCAATGGAGTTCACTAATCCCCTATGACAATTTAAACAGATTGCAGATTTCGGTACTCAATGGAAATTTAAAGACAAAGCTTGAAAAGATCAGGAAGCAGCTCTTTTGGTGTCTGTTATCTGGCCAACTCAAAGCATAAAGAAGCTCCCCACTTACTTTTTTGTATTCACTCAGGCAGGGAAGGAAAGTATATGGACCACTTGCATCTTCTGGCTTTATCTCAGCTGTGCAATCTTACCTCACTGCAATTTCCTTTTAGCCTACCTTGTTCCAGACATACTGTTCCTTTTTGTTTCTCAAGGCTGAATCCTTACCCTTAAGATTCCAACCCCAGTGTTATATCCATAGAAAGGCCTTCTCTGATAACTATAAAATAGCCACTTCTGTTTATTTTCCATCATAGCACATATTTTTGTTCCATAGGACAGAGGATTTGTCTGTCTTGTTTACATCTGTATACCCAGAACATGTAACAGTCTCTGGATCACTAAAAGTGCTAATAGAAAGCAAATGAATGAATAAAAGAGTGACTCAGTAAATCTATCCTATATCCAGCATTCATCCAAACATTAGAGATGCAAAGTTGGATCAGATGTGGTAAACTCATGGAACTTACATGGTAAGTTGGATCGGACATGGTAAACTCATGGACCAAAAGAATGCTAGACAAATTTAAAATCCAAAGTTCATGTTTTAGAAAGATCACTGTGGATGGGGAATGTACAAAAATGGATTGGAAAAGAGCTGAACTGGAGGTAGGCTGAATATTTTGGAGGGTTTTGCAGTAAAGTAAGCAAAATATTATGAGGCCCTGAAGTAAGACAGTGATATAGGGAAAGAAAGAGGGACTGATCCCAAATATGTTAAAGAGGGTAAGTTAATTGTTTGTAAGAAATGAAGAAGATGTCAGAGTTTTGATTCAGATTATAGTCTTAGATAGCTACCCAAATAAAGGTGACATGCACTGAAATAAGAATATAGTAAAAGGGCCATGTTGTCGTGAAAACATAGAAAGAGGGAAGATATTATGTGTTAAGATTCTAATATATTGTGTTTGAGCTGTCCAATATGTGTGTTTTTTCCACATCACCAAGCAATTAATTCAGTACTCCATGGACACTGACAAAGGGTCCCACAGATTTAACTCCATTCTGACACTATGCATCTGGAGTAAGCCATCACATCCCACTGGTTAAGGACTCACACCCACAAAACTGCCCTCCCCTACCCACTTTAGACACAGATTCCCATGTACAGGTTGTCAACTGGTTCTCTGACCAACAGGCTGTATAGAGTGGAGGTTCTGCCTGTTGCCAGATGGACTGGGGAGACCTTGGGACCTGAGGCCTCAACCCAGCCCATCCAAAAGATGTCACTGGAGGCTCTTGGTCTCATCCTCACAAGAAAGAATTCAAGGACAGACATAACACAGCAGGGGAGCAGTGCAAGCAAGAAAGTTTATTAAAGGGAAAGTACATTCCCAAGATGTGAGAGCAGGTGAGCTCAAGGGAGAGCTCCACCGCCTGGGGTTGCAGTTTCTATCTTTTATTGACAGTTGTTAACAAATGGGTGGAATATTCATTACTAGAGGAGGGGATTTTTTGGAAGCAGGATGATCTCTTCAGGAATGGGGAATGCTACCAGGACAGGCCTGGTGGGGAGTGCTACCAGGACAGGCCTCTGACTTCCCCATGTTGGCCATGACTTCCTCTTTGCTGGCCTCCAGACATCCGGTTTTACAACCTAACCAACTGTCTACTCTAACTACCCTCTCCTGGGGTTCAATGAATTTGTTAGAGCAGCTCACAGAACGTGGAGAAACATTTACTTACTAGACCACCAGTTTATTATAAAAGATACAGATGAAGAGTGAGATGGAAGACATAGGTCAAGGATGGAGAAAGGGGTGTGGAGCTTCCATGCCCTTAGAGTATACCATTTTCTCCAAATCTCCACATGTTCACTAACCTGGAAACTCTCTGAAGCCAGTCTTTTGGGTTTTTATGGAGGCTTTATTTCTCAGGCATGACTGATTAAATCACTGGCCATTGGTAATTGAACTTAATTTCCAGCTCTTCTCCCCTCCCTGGAAGTAGGAGTATGGGGTGGAGACTGAAAGTTCCAACCCTCTAATCAGATGGTGGTTGGTTCCCCTTGGCAACGAGCTCCCATCCTGGGGTTAGCCAGCCTGTTTTCCCAAAGTCACCTCATTAACATAACAAAAGACACCTGCATTGCTCTCAGCACTTAGGAAATCCCCAGAGTATAGGAGCTCTGTGCCAGGAATAGAGACAGAGACCAAATATATGTTTCTTTTTGTACACCTCAATACCACAGCTGTCGGTTGGGTATAGAAGTTGAGACATTCAGGGGACATTTAGATATATGCATCTGAGTATTCAGGACAGAGATATGGGTTAGAAATTTAAATTAGGTAGCTTTGGTACATATAGAATAGTACTAGAAACCATAGGAAGGAAGGAAATAAGCCAAAGAGCATCAATAGAAATAGAAGGCAAAAAGGTCAAGGACAAAATCTAAAGGTGTAGGTGCAAACTGGCACTCAGAGAAACACATGCAACCTATGCATGTGGGGGTGGCTGTCTTAGCATTCATGAAAGGAGTAAAAAAAATCCCACAGCACCTGGCTAAAGCAGTTGCACATAACAGCATAATTATAAAGTAGAACAGTCCCCTTGGGAAAGCCATGTGCTGAATGGAGAGTTGGAATAAAGCCAGAAACTCCCTTCAGAGTAGAGCGGTACCAATACATCATAGCCTTTGGTAACTGTTGGCCTTTAAGAAAACAAAACAAAATAAAACAAACTTGACATTTACCCCAAATCTAAAATATTTTCCTTAGAAAATTCAGAATTGTCAATATAATTCAGTAGACTAGAAAAATAGAAAATAAGATGACATAAGTTTTCGTTCAGTCCGCTGATGTGTATCTGACCCTCCTCCTCCCAAACGAGTCTTCTTACTCTATAACTCCATACAATTGAGCTACAAAATTATAAGGGTAACATGTTTACCATGTATGTGCAAATTTAAAAGCGCCATGATTAAATCATTATGTTTTTTGATATCCAGTAAAGGCCTGGTTTCACCCCCATCACTCTGGTATTCTAAATCACTACCTAAGAGACATGTATATTCATAATGATGGTTTGAAATGATACCTGGAATTATTTCTCTTTTTTTTAAGATTTTATTTATTTGAGAGACAGCACAAGCAGGGGCATGGCAGAAGGAGAGGGAGAAGCAGGCTCCCCACTGAGCAGGGAGCCCATGCGGTGCCCGACCCCAGGACCCTGAGATCATGACCTGAGCGAAAGGCAGATGCTTAACCAACTGAGCCACCCAGGTGCCCTGATACTTGGAATTATTTCTTAAATGCAGAATTGTGAACGAGAGCAAAAATTTTTTTTATTTAATTAAAATTTAAAAGCAGCAGGTTGTTTTACTTTATATAGAACTATTTATTTAATGACATTTTAGTTCAGTGAATATAGTTTAACATAGACGTTTGAACTTCCATACAACTTAACTGTGCATACTCTCCCTTCATTCCTTCATCTCTGTTCTAATCAAATAACCAAGTCAGTGAACACTTCAGTTGCCCTGTGTTAGATGGTGGGATCATAGCAATGAATTAGACTATGTGCCTGCCCACATATAGCTCACCATCAAGTTTATATAGCTCAGCTCCTGCTGGATTTCCATGCTACTTCACACCGTCCATTATGATTCATTTTGGTAGATCCTTGCTTAGGGCTCTCACCTATTCTACCTCCTTTTTTTTTTTTTTTAAGATTTTATTTATTTATTTTGAGAGAACAAGAGAGAGCGAGCAAGAGAGAGCACATGAGAGAGAGAGCGTGCGAGTGCATGAGCAGGAGGAGGGGCAGAGGGAGAAGCAGACTCCCCATTGAGCAGTATGCCCAATGTGGGGCTGGATTCCAGGATTCCGGGATCATTACCTAAACCAAAGACAGATGCTTAACCGACTGAGCCACCCAGGCACCCCTAATCTATTCTACCTTCTAACAAAAGAGCCTTATCCTGATCCAGGATACTATACCACCTGACCCCCCCACCCCTGAGAGCAGGCAAACCCATGAATCCACTGGCCTGTTCTAGTTCTATAACTAGTTTTGCTTAGCATTTAGCCCCTTCTTAACATTTGTGTTTTTCCTCATTAATTTTGGCTCCAGAGCAGAAAAGACATCTTTTCAGAGGAGGTAACATTTGAGCTGGGACTTTGAAAAAAAGTAAATGGAAAAGAGCACAAGGAAAGGCAGAGAAGCCCCAGAATTACATGGATAATTTTTAAACTTTACCAATGTCTGGGGTCTCAAAAGGAAGTGGATACAATAAAGACATAAATACAGTGAGAATCTGTATTTTACTAGACTTCATTACAGTGGTAGATAACAATGTCTTCTTTTTTATTGAGCAATTTTGCTTAGAAGCATGCACTGTACTATTAGTCCTTAACCCTCATTTAATCCACACAGACTCAATGAAATGAGTCCTGTAATTAGCACAATTTTATAGAGGAGGAAACTAACACTTAGAGAACTGGAATTTGAATCTAGCTCTTTCTTACCCCAGAGCACTTGCTTTTACATTAAATTTCTTGGACAAGCCATGACACCTTCTAGCACCTTGGGAATCTAAGTCCTATTTCTAACATTGTTTCCAGAGGAAAATAGGTTATAACTCCAAAAAATTAACTTTCAAATGAACTTCTAGAACACAACCTATTTATAACTAGATGTAATTGTCTATGTAGTTTAAAATGCCCTCTCTCCTCATGCAAAATGATGTTTCCTACAAGAATAGCAAAATTGCTAGATATGTGAAATCTTAAGGGAGAACATGTGAACTCATTGAACATAGTTTCTAATTCTAACCTGTTTGGAAAATGTAATTGAGCATTGTTTACTTATTGAGCATTGTTTGCTATATTACTTGTTCACTTTTTCTTTTCCATTAATTCATATTTATCCAAGACATGTCTTGTGGTAGTCTACAAATAAATTATCCAAAAGAAGGCATTAAAAGATAATTATACTACATGGACTTATTGACCATTCACACCCAAATTTGGGTTCCTAATTTCTAATAACCTTTTACTTCAAAGCCTTTGCCACTTAACCCTTTGTTTTACAAACATTTTTCCATTTGATAATGCATGAATGAGTCTCTCTCATCTAAAAACAACACCACCACCACCACCCCCCCCACAAAGTCACATTTGTAATATTTCCATTAATCAGACAAAGCTTACCCATCTAATAAACATTGAGATCCCCTTATATGCTAGACACTGTTCGGGTCCAGTGCTCTGTGCAGGATACAGGATGTATGTAATCCATATGTATTTCAATAGAATCACACGCCCTCTCTAAGTTAAGGAAGTCCTGTGATTGAGACCATTGTCTTCTAAGGCACGACCTTACTTGGACACAGATGCACTGCTTAAAATGTAAGGGACTTCATGTTTCTCCTATTTCCTGTGGGTACTTTAGAGTTATTGATTTCAATACACACTCCAAAACAGTAAATGTTGGGAATGTAGAATTAAAATTTGTTAACACCAACTACTTCTAAAAACAAATAATATTGCCAGAGATGTTGTCAAAAGAATCAGTTAAGCATAAATCTGCAAACTTCAAAGGGAAAAATATGCAAATCCAATATTGTCCCTTAATTTATTATCAGTATAATATTTTGTCTTTGATTATCTACCATTTGTATAAGAGCTTTAGTGAAATTTTAACTGTAATTCTTTTATGGTGGCTTTTTCTCTAGCACTGGGAATAAGTACTAAAGTTTGAGACCCGTATATTAATAAAATCAAAGGGATTCTGGTTTTTCCATTTAAAACATTCATAATTTTGTGAAGTTTTCCATCAGAAACAAATAATACATTATATGTTAATAAAAAATAAATAAAAATAAAGACAAAAAGTAAGAAAAAAAAAGACTTCCAGCCTCTTATCAATTCATTAATTAATGTTCATTGAACACATAGTACTTACCAGATATTGCTCTAGATGATAGGGTTACAAAAATGATTAAGACAGAATTCCTGTCCTCTTGGGGAGGACACATCTTCTTATTCCATTCTTCTGTTGATGGACATCTAGGCTCTTTCCAAAGTTTGGCTATTGTGGACATTGCTGCTATAAACACTGGGGTGCATGTACCCCTTCAGATCACTACATTTGTATCTTTGAGGTAAATACCCAGTAGTGCAATTGCTGGGTCATAGGGTAGCTCTATTTTCAACATTTTGAGGAACCTCCATACTGTTTTCCAGAGCGGCTGCACCAGCTTGCATTCCCACCAATAGTGTAAGAGGGTTCCTCTTTCTCCGCGTTAAGAGGCTGGAAGTCTTAAACCAACTCCAGTCACAATAACATGCAGAAAAAATGTTTTAAGATAGAAAAGTCCTTCAAGGGGTGCCTGGATGGTTTTATCTGTTAAGCATCTGCCTCAGCTCAGGTCATGATCCCAGGGTCTTGGGATTGAGCCCCACGTTTGGCTCCCTGATCAGCGGGGAGTCTGCTTCTCCCTCTGCCCTCTCCCTGCTCATGATCTCTTGCTCTCTCTCTCAAATAAATGAATAAAATCTTTTTTTTTTTAAAAAGAAAATTTCTTCAAAGTTTGGGATCAGTTATATAACAATATTTTTCCCCAAAGGTAAGAACAGGCTACATTTTTCTGCAGCAATGATTTTCCTTTTTGCATGAGCAAATTACACAACAGAGCAGCCACACACAGTGTCTTGCAAAAGAGAACAAATATGATATAGAAAGCATTTTACTGATTGTAAGGGGGAGAAAACACAAAATAAACAGTAGAGATAATAAATGTGTTGATGTCTATAATTGTAATAATCTACTACAGTTTCTAACTATATTTTTCCCAAAAGGTCAATATATTGAAGTCAGATAGTTACATTCTTAAAATATACTGATTGATTATGAGTGAAGCCAGTAAGAGATTCAATATATTTGTAACTCCAAAGTTTGTAAGTTAAATTTTATTGTAAAGTAAATTATATTTTAATTGCCTTTGTCAAGAGTTTTAATTAAGGAAATTTATTCATTCATTAGCCAGATATTTATGGAGCAATATTATGTACCAGGCACTGTGCAATGTACTAGAGACTGAACAAGGAACAGACACAATTCATATGCTGAGGAACAATAAAATACAATACAATGACAATATAATGGAAGTGCCCAAGGGGTAAATGAACGGAGAGCCTCAGTCTGTGGAAGAGCCAGGGAAAGGGTCGCAGATAAAGGCAAATCTGAAGCTATGCCATGAACCAATTCTCTATGAAGGTGAAACAAACAAACAAACAAACAAACGTAAAGACAGAGAGCTCAGGGCCAACATAGTGTATTTAGTGAAAGGCAATTTTTCCAGTATTGTTAGCCCTTAGGAAATGAAAAATGATGGGATTTGAGGCTAGAAAGGAAACCAAGGACATGGATTAGAGAGTGTGAGACTGTTGGCAGGGGGACTTAGAGGACCTGTGAGACTGTCCAGTGGAGGAGTGATAAGGATCTGATACAGGGCAGAATTGGTAGGGGAAGAAATGAATGGTGAGTAGCAAACACCTTTAGATATTTGCAAGACTTAGTATCTGACGGTGTGGGGAGAGGAACAAATGTAAAAAATGACTCCCAGCTTTCCCGATGTGAGACTGTGTAAACAGCAATGCCAAGCCCTGGATCTGAGAATACTGAAAAGGATGGGAAGCCGATGAGTCCATGTTTAATTTGAGCATATTTGGGACATCCAAGTGGTGATGTCTAGAAATGTGCTTAGGAGCAAACTTCTGGCTGAACAAAGAGATTTGAGAGTTTTTTGGGTCCACATGGCCATTGAAGATTTAAGAAAACACCACAAGTGTTACCTCCAATTTGTCTACAGTCTAAATCTAGATTTTCACATATGAAGGTTTGTTGAAAACAGTGGTTCACAAACTTTTGTTTCCTACTGCAAAACATGCAGGAAACGTGTAACACTCTTAACAAGTACTAGAAGCTTAGTATAGCAGGATTTTCCCAAACAAAAGTTAAAGAAAATCATGACCACTAAACCAGCCCTACAAGAAATGCTGAAGTAGACTCTTTGAGTAGAAATGAAAGACTATAAAGAAGAGTAAGGAAATAGGAAGCAGAAAAGCAGGGGGAAAAAAGTATATCTGTAAAAATCAGTCAAGGGACTCACAAAATAAAAAAATATAAAGTATGACACCATGTACCTAAAACATGGGGAGGAGAGGAGTAAAGAATGAGTTCAAACTTAAGTGACCACCAACTTAATATAGACTGCTATATAAAGAAGATGTTATATAGAAACTGAAGGGTAACCACAAATCAAAAAACCAGTAATAAATATGCAAAAGAGAGAGAGAGAGAGAGAAAGGAATCCAAGTACATCACTAAAGAAAGCCAATTTATCATGAGAGAAGAGAGTAAGGAAAGGAAGAAATAGACTAGAATTACAGGGGTGCCTGGGTGGCTCAGTCAGTTGGGCATCTGCCTTTGGCTCAGGTCGTGATCTCAGGGTCCTGGGATAGAGCCCCACATCAGGTTCCCTGCTCAGCGGGGAGTCTGCTTCTCCCTCTCCCTCTGCTCCTCGCCTCCCGCTCATGCTCTCTCTCTGTCTCATAAATAAATAAATAAATAAACAAACAAACAAACAAATAAATAAATAAATCTTTAAAAAAATACAAAACAGCCACAAAACAATTGAGATGGTAATAAATACATACCTATTAATAATAACTTTGATGTAAATGGACTAAACACTCCAACCAAAAGACATGATGGTATGGATTAAAAACAAAATCCATCTATATACATTGCTTACAAGAGACACATTTCAGACCTAAAGACACATGCAGATTGAAAGTAAAAGGATGGAGAAGCATTTATCATGCAAACGGATGTAAAACAAAGACTGTAACAGAGAAAAAGGACACTATATAATCATTCAGGGAACAATCCAACAAGAAGATACAACAATTGTAAATATTTATTCACCAAACATGGGAACACACAAATACTTAAAGCAGTTAATACCAAATGTAAAGGAAATAAATGATGGTAATACAATAATAGTAGGGGACTTTAACACCCCACTTACATCAAGGGACAGATCTTCCAAACAAAATCAACAAGGAAACAGTGGCTCTGAATGACACATTGGGCCAGATGGACTTAACAGATATATTCAGAAAACTCCACCATGAAACAGCAGAATACATATTCATTTCAAGTGTACATGGAACATTTTCAAGAACAGATCATATATTAGGCCACATAACAAGTCTAATAAATTCAAAAAGATCAAAGTCATTCCATGCATCTTTTCTGACCACAATGCTATGAAATTAGAAATCAACCACAAGAAAAAAAAATCTGGAAAGAGCATAAATACATGGAGGTTAAATAATCTGCTACTAAACAATGAATGGGTCGGTCAAGAAAGCAAAGAGGAAATAAAAAAATACATGGAGCCATGGGGCGCCTGGGTGGCTCAGTTGGTTAAGCATCCAACACTTGATCTCAGCTCAGGTCCTGACCTCAGGGTCTTGAGTTTAAGCCCCACGCTTTTAAAAAGAAAAATACATGGAGACAAATGAAAATAAGAACACAATGGTGCAAAAATCTTTGGGATGCAGCAAAAGCAGTTCAGAGAGAGAAGTTCATAGCAATACAGGCCTATCCCAAAAGCAAGAAAAATCTCAAATAAATAACTTAATCTTACACTGAAAGGAGCTAGAAAAAGAAAAAAAAATGCAAAGCCAGTAGAAGGAAGGAAAAAATAAAGATTAGAGCAGAAATAAGATAGAAACTAAAAAAACAATAGAACAGATCAATGAAATCAGGAGCTGGTTCTTTGAAAAGATCAACAAAATTGATAAACCTTTAGCCAGACTCATAAAAAAAAAATAAGACTCAAATAAACAAAATCAGAAATGAAAGAGGAGAAATAACAACTGCCATCACAGAAATACAAAGGATTATAAGAGAATATTATAAAAAATTATATGCCAATAAATTGGACAACCTAGAAAAAAATGGATAAATTACTAGAAACATATAACTTCCCAAATTGACTACATAGAAAACCCTAAAGACCCCACCAAAAAACTACTAGAACTGGTAAATGAATTCAGTAAGGTCACAGGATAAAAAAATCTATGTACAGAAATCTGTTGCACATCTATACACTAATAATAAAGCAACAGAAAGAGAAATTAAGAAAGCAATTCAATTTACAATTTAACCAAAAATAATAAAATACCTAGGAATAAACTTTACCAAGGAGGTAAAAGACCTGTACTCTAAACTAAAACACACTGATGAAAGAAATTGAAGATGACACAAATGGAAAGATATTCCATGCTCATGGATTGGAAGAACAAATATTGTTTAAATGTCCACACTATCCAAAGCAATCCACAGATTTAATACAATCCCTATCAAAATACCAACAGAATTTCCATAGAACTAAAACAAATAATCCTAAAGTTTATATGAAACCACAAAAGACCCCAAATAGCCAAAGCAATCTTGAAAAAGAAAAGCAAAGCTGGAGGTATTACAATTCCAGATTTGAAGTTACATTACAAAGCTATAGTAATCAAAACAGTATGGTACTGGCACAAAAACAGACACATAAATCAATAGAACAGGACAGGAAGTCCAGAAACAAACCCATGATTATATGGCCAATTAATCTTTGACAAAAGAGGCAAGAGTATACAATGGGAAAAAGACAGTCTCTTCAATAAATAATATTGGGAAAACTGGAGAGCTACATGCAAAAGAATGAAACTGGAACACTTTCTTACACTACACACAAAAATAAACTCAAAATGGACTAAAGACCTAAATGTGAGACCTGACACCATAAAATCCTGGAAGAGAACACAGGCAGTAACTTCTTTGACATCAACCATAGCAATATTTTTCTAGATATGCCTCCTGAGGCAAGGGAAATAAAAGCAAAAATAAACCATTGGAACTACATCAAAATAAAAAGCTTCTGCACAGTGAAGGAAGCAATCAACAAAACTAGAAGATGACCTACTGAATGGGAGAAGACATTTGCAAATGACATATCTGATAAAGGGTTAGTATCCAAAATATATAAAGAACATACACAATTAAATGCCAAAAAAATCCCAAATGATCCAATTAAAAGTAGGCAGAAGACATGAACAGATATTTCTCCAAAGATGGCCAACAAACACATGAAAAGATGCTCAACGTCACTCATCATCAGGGAAATGCAAATCAAAACTACAATGAGATATTACCTCACACCTGTCATAATGGCTAAAATCAATAACACAAGAAACAACAGGTGTTGGTGAGGACATGGAGAAAAAAGAACACTTGCGCACTATTGGTGGGAATGCAAACTGGTGCAGCCACTGTGCAAGACAGTGTGGAGTTTCCTCAAAAACTTAAAAATAGATCTACCTTACGATCCAGTAATTGCACTACTGGGTATTTACCCAAAGACTACAAAAACACTAATTTGCAAGGTTATAGTCACCTCTCTGTTTATTGCAGCACTAGTTACAGTAGTCAAATTTGCCAGAGAAAGACAAATGTCATATGATTTCACTCATATGTGGAATTTAAGAAACAAAAGGAAAAAGAAAGAGAGTGAGACAAACCAAGAAACAGACTCTTAGCTATATAGAGCAGACTGATGGTTACCAGAGGGGATGCAGGGAGTGATGGATGAAATAGATGATGGGTATTATCACTTCTAATGATGAGCACTGAGTAATATATACAATTGTTGAATGACTATATTGTACACCTGAAACTATTATAACAGTGTGTGCTAACTATACTGGAATTAAAATTAAAAATTTAAAAAAAATTTAGTCCTTCTTGATCACAAAGTTTATGTTAGTTTATTAAAAGTATTTTAAGAATATTATTTCTAAGACTCGAAGAATTTTGTGGCCTTGTTTCTATTATATGAATTCTCATTTTACACACACACACACACACACACAGTTTGCATTAACAAAACATTTCCCTTTTTTCTTTTTACATTCTAATTCATATTTTTTTTAAAGATTTTATTTATTTATTTGAGAGAGGGAGTGAGAGACAGAGAGAGCACAAGAGGGAGGAGCGGGAGAGGGAGAAGCAGACTCCCTGCTGAGCAGGGACTCGATCCCTGGACTCCAGGATCATGACCTGAGCCGAAGGCAGTGGCTTAACCAACTGAGCCACCAAGGCACCCTCTAATTCATATTTTGTATCAAATGCTAGAAGTATCAATTATAGCTCCCTGACTATAATTTGTTTTAAATTACTTTGCTGGAAGGATGATTATTTCAGGGTTTTTGTTATTAAGACATTTGTGCTTACTTAATGTGTTATGGCAAAAATAATAGCACTATTTTATGTTTAAATTTTAATTATATTTGCTTCATATAAATGAGAAGGAAGTAGATCTCAGAAATAAACAAGGAGGGAATGGACTGAAATTCTCAAAATCTATACCCACCTAAAAATATTTTACTTCTTTACTATTTTTTAATTAGGAAAAGTAAACCTGAATATCAAGAATATGAACACTTATCCTCTGAAAGCCCATGTCTGAGCTGTTTCCAAACAGGCCCATCACTTTCACCAAATATAATCTTTGTAGATTTAATTTAAGAGTAATCAAAACAACTTCATGTCTTCCCTTACTGTCATCCTTTTCCTTCCCACCTTCCCTTCCCCTTTCTTGCCCCCTACATCCAAGCCTGAAGACATTGGAGTATAAGGGAGAGAGGGGAGAGAGGATGGTACACAGAGTTCTCAGTGTCTGAAGAAGCAGACTGTTGAATGAGGTGGGGTACTCAAGAGAGCAATTAGCATAGTCATGGCAGGTGGTCTAAGAATCAGGGGATCCAGACCTGCATGGATGAGGGAAAAGGTGGAGGAGGCAATGGTAGTAGTTGGAAAAACAGTTGTTTCCTTGAGTAAATCAGGTAATTTATAGAATAAAGAAGTATTCTATACAAGAAGAGCCAGTTTTCTCACCATTCAGAAAGGATTTACAAAGAAGAGGGGAAGACTACTGTAGAAAAAAAATTGTGAAAGACTTTGAAATGGACCAAAATTACAATGAATGTCTTTGGAGGAAAACTAGTACTAAGTACACCCTTCTGGGAATACTTAGTTTCTAAGGGGTCTTTGTGCCTTTCTTTGACTTTGAGCTACTTTACAGCTCTATAAGCTGTAGATAACAGTATCAGTGAAGATTTTCTTGTTTGTAAACATGTAAAGGAATTTTGTCAAATGGAAACAATTGATCTCCCCCTCATACCTCCCCCAATGACCACCCATGGAATAAGCCAGTTTTGTATCTACTTTTAAAGTTATTTAAGCCTTCCTTATCTGCATATATACATGTGTGGTTCTTTGACTTCTCTTTTTAGCCAGTTGCAATATCATACTATTCACTCATTAATTTGAGTTAAATAAAATATTTGGGAAGTGTTCATCTTTTAACTGTATGAGACTTCTAATTTTACTCTTAAAATCTTTTAACACTATTAAACAGTCCTGAGGGGTTGAATTAGAATTGAAAGTATCTGCATGTACTCATTGGGTTTTTAAAATATTCACAGAGATTTAGAAATAGTCATGGCAGTATGTATTTAATGTTCTCGCTCCTGTTTTCCACTGAATGGAACCTGGGCTTCCTGGAGACATGGCTGACTCAAGGGAGAAACAGGGAAAGAAGAAAAAATAAAGTTGGGGCATTTTTTATGCAACAAAATAAAAATATTTTGAAAAGAGTCAGTTTGAAGGATCTCTTGCATGTCAAAACTTATATAATTTGAACATCAAAATAAATAATGAGGATATAGAATTACAACTTATTGAATAAAATAGGAACCTATTGTTCCATACTGAAATAAATAAATACATTTTCTTATTTCTAATAAATAAAAAATAATACAAATGAATAATCAGTTTGGGGCAACTGTTACAGTGCTAGTGGATAAAGATGGAAACTATCAATAAATCCTAAAACTGATGAGATTTGATGAAGACAGCGTGTTGGGGTAGTGCCAGAATAACTTGACACAAAATACAAATCAAATTCAGAGGGAAAATGATGACTTCACATTGATGAAATTTGGCAAACACCAAATTGACCAGGTAACCAGTGGTGGAAATTAGCTGAAATTGTGGGCATCCTGATGTGGTACATGGAGAATGAGAACATTTGTTTTTCCTTGTTGTTGTTGTTGTTTAATATTCTTGCCAAGAATGCTGGAATACATTCTTGGATTCAGAGTCTGATCTCGAGAAAACATCAGTCAGACTCAGGTTAAGAGCCATCCTACAGGGGCACCTGGGTGGCTCAGTCGTTAAGCGTCTGCCTTCAGCTCGGGTCGTGATCCCAGAGTCCTGGGATCGAGTCCCGCGTCGGGCTCCCTGCTCCGCGGGAAGCCTGCTTCTCCCTCTCCCACTCTCCCTGCTTGTGTTCCCTCTCTCGCTGTCTCTCTCTCTGTTAAAAAATCAATAAAATCTTAAAAAAAAAAAAAAGAGCCATCCTACATAATGAATGGCTTGGACTCTTTAAGACTGTCAAGGGAAGGGGAGACAGGAGAAGTGAGGAACTATTTCCAACTGCAGGAAACTGAGGACACCTAGCAACTAAATGCAATGTGTGTTTCTGAACTGGATCCTGACCCAGGAAGGAAAAGGATGTTGATATGATGTTTGGTAAAATTTGAATGGGATTTATGGATTGTATGGTAGGGTCACCTTACTATTGATTTGCTAATTTGAAAGGTTGCATGGTGATAATGTAGGAGAGTTTTTATGTCTTAGGGCAATACGTCCTGGAATTTAAATATGAACTACATGCCAAGGAAAAGCCTCACATAAATGTGAACAAAATAACAAGAAGGCCGTGTTGTCTGGTGAACATTCTCAGCATGAACTGATCAGGGTCTAGGAGGAAACAGATTTTGAATTGGGCAATTTAGGATAATTTAATCAATGGACTATTTTAAAAGATGTGGGCTTTATGTGGAGAAACTACAAGTAAGAGTGTGCAAAACTCTCAGACAAGGAATGGCAAGATACCTTGTGGAGAGGTTCATCAGTGATTCAGGTGACATGAAGGGAACCAGTATCTTTTCTCATATTATTTGACTCCAGTGATTTCAGTTGCATCCCACATTTCCCTGGTGCTGGATAACTCCAAAATCCTCACTGCAGCATTCACTCCGAAGCCACAATGACAATGATGGAATGCTCTTTTCAGAATCTGAATCCTTGCTCTATTTTGGTTGGCCCAGGGACCAGAGGGTAAGATATTTTACTTCTTCCCTTTTCCTTGAGGCTAAGTGAGTATGCTACCCTTGATTAACCACTCAGCTTATAGCCTGCCAAAATCAGACTGGTCACTAGCATTATTTCTGGCACTAAGCAACTTGGTTGACAAAGGACGATTTGAGTGACCATGAAGAATCTTAAGAGATTCCAACTGTTGGCATAATTAACTTGTAATGCAGAAGCCAACATCTGTTCCGATAATCTGCATACAATTGCTGCTGAACTTTTCTGGAAGTGCTTAGTGATTATGCAACCAACTCCATCCAATGCTATTGCTCCAACAATCAACAGATAATACAATTTTTACCTTTGGGCTCATGGATAATAATTTAAATTGTGTCTTTTTAGGAACATAATTGAATTTGAAGAGACTGGCCAGTGATATCAACAGAATTGTTACATATGGCCGTTGTCCAAACAACCCTCCCATGTAAGGGCTGCCGCTAACACATCAGCCTTCCTTTATTTGCATCACATATCACTCTTTGTTACTTGTTAGGATTTGCCTCCAATTCTGACAAATGCCAAAATTCAAAAGTGGAAGAAATGGCAAAGATGTTGTAAATAAAATCAAGTAACCATTTTGCTGTAGTTTTCAACACTTTGTTCCCAACCCCAAGTACTTGAATGAACCTATGCTTCAAAGCAGGACTTTGAAGCTCATTATAATATAAATAAATACTTGTCTTGGTTTAGATGAATCACCAAGGCCTTTTGTTTCACTGCACAAATATTGTTTCATTTTTATTTATGCATGCTGATACACGTGACGTGTGGTCAGTGAGAAGGGGTGCAATGCGTGTAATAAGATCGGGGGAGAAAAATGAAGGGGTGTAGAAGGGAGGAAAAGAGAGGAGAGGAAAAGAACAATTGTTTAGGGATTGATACAGTATAAATAGACATGTCCAAACATAACTGAGAATATGGTAGTCATCAAAAAATTAAGAGCAAAAAGACTATATATATTCACATCTTTACAGGTTATTCCCCACTATATTAATTTTGTGTGGCTCCTGTAACAAGTTACCACAAACTTTGTGGCTTACAACATGGAAATTTATTCTGACTGTGTGGGAGGCGAAAAGTCCCAAATCTGTTTCCCTGGGCCCAAATCAGGGTGTCAGCAAAGGCTCTTTTTTACAAATAATGTAACATTCACAGGTTCCAGGGGATGTGGGTCTCTTTGGTGGGCTCTTTTTCAGCCTACCACACCCACTAACACATCGTTACACCCACTCCTCTTCCACTGTTGTTAAAACTTGGAAAAGGTTTTTGGACACAAAGCACTAGATCATTCTGGGAAAAAGGCTGAGCCTGAAATGATGAGACGAATCTTTATTATTTGTGGTACATGACCCATAGCTAGAAATACAGTCTTTCCTTTTCACTCTGGTCTGAGAACTCCTTGAAAATGCAGTCCATCTTGTTATCTCGGGATCTTCCATGATCAGCTCAGTATTTCCCACCAGTAATATGCTATAAGTGTCTATGCGATAAATAAGCAAATGCATGAATGATGATCATGAATCATCTCGTCGTGTCCATACTTCCTTCTACATTGACAAGATCCACAATGGAGGTCTCAGTTACAGTGAAGGTAACCAATGGGTTCTTTAGTCCTGGGGCTTTGTACCTCTGATCCCTAGGGCCTGTCTTGTTCCTTTGCCCAGTACAGTGTCATCAGGCTTTTTCTTCTTTCTGTGTCTACCTCACTCTTCCAACCACAGCAGCCAGCAACTGGCTCTTTACCCAGTGCTGTCGCCTCCAGCGACATAGCTCTTGAGTGGAGACCCAGTGTGTGGCAATCCTTCAAGGGTAGACCACAAAGGGCCCTGCAGAGAGACACTGCTGTCAGCCAAGACACACCGTCAAAACCCATGTTCTGCCTTCATCTGTGTCCTGGTTTCTTTCTGTGACATCCTTTTCTAAAACTGGGAGAAAGTCTTTTCTTCTATGAGTCAGCAAATCACACTGAGCATCTTTGGTCAGGGAAGTTTTTTTCACTTTTTTCCCCCTAAAATGAAAGCTTTTGCTCAGCTTTGGATGCTGTAGTAAGAGAATTCCTCTGATTTCTGCCACCATTCCACCCACTGACCATGACCCCTACACTCACCATAACCCCCGCACTGACCTTCATACTCAGCCACATCATTCTTTCTCATACCTTATCTTTGATTCCTTTACTCTAAGAGTTTCATCTTCAGACTTTGTTTTTTGATTTCTCATCTCTGTTCACCCAGAAGAATAGTATATATTCAGCTGTGGGGCTTAGGGAGAGATAACCAAAGTGGAATCATGTCATGTTTGTGTCGCACATTTTTGCTTAAAAGGAAAGTTTCTCCCAGGCTTCCTTCCCTCACTGTTGCAGTAAAAGTGTTTGTGAATTTACTGTAGGATTTGGGGTACCAGTTGAGCAGCTGCAATCTTTTTATTTAGGTTTGGATTTCAACCCATGAAATTGTTCTAAATAGCTGACATGTTTCTTTCTATGATGGCTCCCAAACAGCATTTTCTTGTAGAAATTGCAAGACGGACAAAATAGAAATCACCTAAATCCTCACTCAGAACATCTTGTAGGCAAGAAGGGACCATCTCTTAAAGATGATCTGCTTCGTTGACATAAAAAGGACACTAAGGTCAGTATTATTAATGAAAAATATGAAAAACTATTTCATAGGGAGAAAAATGGCAGAGGAATACATGAGTAAATGGAGAAAGGGAAGTGAGACCAGAGGAAGCACTAAATAATGGGACAACTAATTTGCCCAAGATCACATGACCAGTGGTCATAAAGATAGGGTTGGAATCCCAATCTCCAGAGCCTTAGTCCAGAGTTATTTCCTCTATTAAGAGTGTCAAGAATGAGCCATAAGTACAGGAAATATTGGGATGCCTGGGTGGCTCAGTGGTTAAGTGACTGCCTTCGGCTCAGGTCATGATCCTGGAGTCCCGGGATCGAGTCCTGCATCGGGCTCCCTATTCAGCAGGGAGTCTGCTTCTCCCTCTGACCCTCCCCCCTCTCATGCTCTCTCTCTCTCATTGTCTCTCTCTTAAATAAATAAATAAATTTTAAAAAAAAGAATTTAAAAAATTACAGGAAATATTGATTACAAAAGGAATCCTTTTGCACAGCCAGATGGAGCCTGGGATGGGAGGACTCTGTAAGTCAGTTGCCGCTACCAAAATAGCCCTGTTCTATTTACAACAGTGTGCTATGTAAATATAAATTTACTTGTGTTCTATGATACAAAAAATGTTTGGAAGCACTGTGGAGTCTTGGCAAGACTTGTGAGGCTTCGTGAGACCCGGAGGGAAAATTCTTGACTAGGAGGGTAGGTCGGCGTCTTCGCAAAAATGCCTTGTTTTCATGAACCTGAGAGGACATAGGATCTGTGTCAGGCAGGGATCCTGAAGCCAAGTACCCCCAAGGTTCTGTGGTAGGCATAAAGCCAGGTAGTACTCCCGGAAGACAATATTATATTGAGAAGACCTACAGTAAGGAAGAAGAGTACTTGAAATCGCAGTAAAAAGCAGACTTGATATGTGAATAGTAATTGAGTCATCTAATGCACAATAAGTAGGCAGATGTGAGGACCAGCAAGTAAGCTTGTGGGGAGCTCCCATTTTTGGCTTCTCCCTTCTAGCAGGTGACAGAGACCACTTAATGTGGCTGATTGAGGGGTTCTTATTGTCCCTGCTAATGTAACGTTACTAACAAGGGCTTCCTGAAACAAGAGTGAGAACCTCACCTCAGAAAAATCTCCAAAGCAACCGTGGATAAGCAGCAGTAGCTACAGCTTAATTACAGCCATACCTTCACAGCAGCCTGATTTGAGCAAAGAGGGCAGAGTTTCTCATCACGATTTTCCTTTCGTGGTCTTTTTTTCTGCTTTCGGTGGCCTTTAATTCACAAAGCCTATGTCAGGCTCAAAACAGGAATCCAAATTGCCTTCAATGCCCCCTTCTCTTGACCATCGGTGGACTCAGAACTGCTTTGACCAATTGATTACAGTGAAATGATGCTGTGGGACCTGAGACTCAGTCAGAAAAGGCCATGCAGCCCCCACTTGTTCTTTTAAGGAACTTGCTTATGGAGCCCTGAGCCATCATGTAAAAAGTCCAACTACCCTAAAACCTCCATCCTGTGAGGAGGTCCAGGCCACATAGAGAGGCCAAGTGTATGTGCTCTGGTCAATCAGCCCCAGCTAAGATCCCAGCCAACCACTAGCATTAATTGCCAGGCATGTATGTGAAGATGGCTCCAGATGATCCCAACATCTAGGTGTTAAGTCATTCCCAGTAGCTGAGTCTTAGCAGGTGAAAACCAGACACCCAAACCATTCCTGCCATAGGCCTTGTGACCTCCAAATATATCATGTAAGCTCTAGTACTGCTCCACGTGTAAGATCGACACTGATTCCAACTCCCTGCTGAAGCCAGCCCCCATTTAGATGTTTTGTTACTTTCTCCATGTCCAATGCCCCTCTGCTGCAGATCTTTTACCATTTTCAAATAAACATTAACGCTAAAGACTTATAATAACTATGTTTAATAAGTACTTCTTAAAGTACTTCTCATGTTGTATCTCTGGATTATTTAGCATTAAAATCCACTTTTCTGGCGAAGAAATGAGATATGGCAAATAACAGATACAAGTGGAATTATCAGAATATCAAGAATTTACTTCCTAATACCCAGCTCTGTGTTCCATGCCTAGGAAATGCTTTGTGACTACAAATACAGGACAAAAAGGATGGGTACAATAAACGGCCTCCATCTCTTGTCGTTTATTTTAATGCTTCCATGTTCAGTACTTTTCCCAGAGGAAATAATTCCTTTACTAAAAATACAGCCCCTTATGCCCAGAATCTATGTGGTTCTATAAAGTATTTGACAACACTGAAGATACTCCATTTTGCTAGTCACAGGTCCATTTATCTAGGTTGTCAAAGAAAGATTATAAGACAGTCTTTTAATCCAAAAAGTTGGGTAGTTAATACACAGACCAGCCAAACTCTTAGACAACTTACCTTTTGATGTAACATGGCTCACAGGTACGACTCTATGCTGGCTTGAAAAACAGAATAGGTCAGTAACTGATTGATTTTACATTGTGAAAATTACCAAAAGCTAATTATCACTTGAGCCTCAAGCTTGATACTAACTGGAAAATTCCTATATGGAAGTAAATGGTATCATCTGAGAGTTACTCTGGGCACCCTAGTATTAATACCATATCAAACATATATGTAACCTTGGGCAAATCCCTTAACCTCTCTGGCTTCTTATTACTTTAAAACCAGAAAAGTGTACTAGATCATCATGTGGGAATGTGGATTCTCAAATAAGTTTGTACATTTAGGCCAACTTCTTATTCTTAGGATCACTCCATGTTTATGCTACCCAGAAGTTTGTCCTGCCTGTGTTTGCCTGTTTGCCTGTTTCTCTCTCTCTCTCTCTCTCTCTCTCTCACACACACACACACGCACACACACACAGCTTTTTCTATACACATGTTATTTATTTAGTTATATTTGTATAAACGTAGTATAAGCGCTAATTGTTTTTTTCTTTTCTGTACTATGAGTGCCTTACTTATGCTTTGACTGTCTGCGCATCCACTTCAAAGACAGCCATCTCTAATAAACACCTTGTCCACCGCACAACTAGGTAGAGAGCCAGGCTGTCTCCCCGCACCTGAGGCTCCTTTGTTTTAGAGATCTTTTTTGATTTCCTTAACTGACCATTTGGCCATTTGTTTTTTTCTCTTCCCACTTTAAATTCCTGCTCTTATGTTTTAAATTTGCCAATAATGAGTGAGCCTGGGGCACCTGTTTGGCTCAGTCGGTAGAGCATGTGACTCTTGATCTCGGGGATCTCCATGTCGGGCATGGAGCCTACTTAAAAAAAAAAGTGACACTGCGAAACCCCAGACCCCTAATCTCCACCCGAAAAAAAGTGGAACCCCAGGCTCACATTCCTCTCCCCTTCAACCTCTCTGTTTGGCCAAGTAATTTCCACGACTTGTAGGTAATAAACCTTCTTTTTCCCAAAGTTTCCTGATGGTTATTATTATTATTCCTGAGGGCATCTTGCAATCATAAGAACCCCGAGAGCTAGTCCAGCCACAACACTGGTTATCGATAGGCTGAAAATGGCAGAAAACACTGTATTTATGTGAAGCTTACATATATATTTCAAGCATTCAGAAAAACATAGTAAATGTTGAATGAGAACCAACATACCCATCATCCAATCTTAAAAAATACCTTTACCTCTATTTTAGCATACATATTTTTGATCCTCCTTCTTTTAAAAAATAAATAAAATGTTGCAAATATAACTAAGCAAACATAACCATAGAGCATAACCCACCCCACTCTATTGCTATTCTACTTCCCGACTTATCATACTATAATATCCTGAAGGGTGTACAGAGCTTTCAATTCAGATTTTTATATTTTATCACAGATGTTGAATCCCACCACCAATATAATATTCTCTGGATTTTTAAAACTTACATAAATGGGTTGATACTGACCATATTTTTCAACAACTTGCTTTTTTCCAGATTCATTCATGTTCATACATGTATACATTCATTCACTTAAGCACTAGTTAGTACACTTAAATGAACATATTACAACTTATGTATCTCTTCCTTTATTGTTAGAGATTTCGAGGTTTTCCATTCTGCCCGCTACAAGCAGTGTCCCAAGGAATATCCTCTTACCTATCTTCTTGTGCACCTGAGCGAGAGTACATTTCAAGTATTGATCTCGAAGTGCAGTTGCTGTGTCACAGGGCATGTTCATCTTCAACTGCACTGGTCACTACAGAGCAGCAATCCAAAGTGACTGCATCAATTTAAATGCCTGCTGGAGGGTGCAAGAGCCCCCATTTCCCCACATCCAAAGTGATAGATGGTATTTAGACATCCAACTTTTTTTCCAATCCAATGAGAATGATATAGTAATTCATTATTTCCATTCGCATTTCCTACACTGATACAGAGACTAAGGATTTTTATTGTTTTTCTTATATCTCTTGGCCACATGACTTCATTTTCTGTGAATTGCCTTTCTTCTAGTCCCTTTCATGGATAGGAGCCACTTGGAGGAGTCAGATTATAAACTAGGATTGGGGGTGAGGTCTGTTTTCCAGTCTCTGAGCTCAAGTCTTTGGTCATGTCCATGCCTCTTTTCCCCAACTGAGTGTTCAAATACTTAACCTCCACAGTCCATTTCCAGGTATGCTATCACCCAGGCTGCTGAAGCACCACACAGTGCTTACTGGCTTTGAATACCCTGCCTAGTTCCCGCTTATAGATCGACCCCTCCTTCCCTCCTTTCCCTCCTTCCTTCCCTCCTTGCAGCTTAGTCATATTTTAACTTCTTTTGTGGTACATTTTTTTCATAAAGCGTCTATAATAGAGGAAGAAAATGGTTGATGCCTTAGTCTACTATGTTGCTTGAACTAGAAATCCCTGCTATTTTTATTTCATTTTAGGTCAGTATCTCTACCTATTGTTCTGCCTGATTTCCTTTTTCTCTCCAAGATAGCCATGGAAAAGCCCTACATTTCAAAACTTCTGTATCCTGGTTTTCTGGACATTTTAGAAAACTACTAGTTGATCTATTAACAACTACATAAGAACACTAATTTTAATGAAATAGGGAAAAAATGGTGGAAGAGATTGTGAGAGAGATACAGTGGGACAGAGAAAGATTGGTCTTTAAATCTTACCTGTGCTGAAAATTGAGCCCTTTCTTGGCATAGAGTAAGACTAATTCTATTTGGCTACAAGCCATGGATTGCTCTTAGTGTAAAGTTTAGTTTTCTTGATCAAGTTACTGAAATTTCAGATCAGGAAAGATTCCAGTTGACCCTAGGCACAATCTAGGAAAATCTTAGTCCTCCCCAAAATTGCTATTTTGGTTGTGGAATCCCAAGACATTCTACTGTAATTTTAAGCAAACTTCAGTTTAAAGCCACAGTACTTCTGGGCTAAAAAGTACCTCAAGGATCAAGGAAAAAGTGTACATTGATAAAAGCAATCATCATGGTTTCAAAAAAAACTTGTTAATGCTGGATGCTTTCAGAATTTAGATACCCTGTTCCTAACTTAGAGGTTTTTGATTTTTTTTAAAACTACCTATGTTAACAAAGTACCACAGACTAGATGCTTAAAACAGCAGTTTATTATTTCATGGCCTAGAGGCTGGAAGTCCAAAATCAAGGTATAGGCAGGGCCATGTTCCTCTGAAACCTGTGGGGGAGAATCCTTCCTTGCTTCTTCCTGGTCTCTTTGTGGTTTATTGGCAATCTTTGGCATTCTTTGGCCTATAGCTACAACTCTTTAATCTCTGCCTTGTTGTCACATGGTGTTCTCCCTCCTATTTCCAGGTCTCTTTTTCTTACAAGGATACCAGTCATATTAGATTAAGAGCCTACCCTACCCCCAATATGAACTCATCTTAACTGATTTTATCTGTAGTGCTTCTTTTTCCAAATAAGGTCACATACTGAGGTACTAGGAATTAGGACATATCTTTTGGGGGACTCAATTCAACATATAACACTACACGATTTTGATAATTTGCAAGAAAGAGCTTAATGGTCATAGAATTGTTAAAATAGGATTTTCCTGAACCATCAGTGAGAACCAGTGTCTGCTCCTACAAGATATTATATGACCAAAAGGGTATTTATGCATTTCATCATTTTAAGTAGTAGTTTTATATAAATATTTGTCATGGGTTGAATAGTATCACTCCAAAATTCATGTCTACCTGGAACATCAGAATATGACCTTATTTGGAAATAGGGTCTTTGCAGATGTAATTAAAGATCTTGAAATGAAATCATTCTGGATTAAAGGTTAACCTTAAATCCAATCACTGGCATACTTAAAAGAGAGAACACACACAGACACAGGGAAGGAGGCTGTGTGAAGACAAAGCAAAAATTGGAGTTATGCTGGCATAAACCAAGGAATGCCAGGAGCCACCAAGAGCTTGAAGAGACAAGGGAAGATTCTCCCCTAGAAACTTTAGAAGGAGCAGGACTCTGCTGGAACTCTGACTTTAGACTTGTGGCCTCCAGAAGTGTGCAAGAATAAATTTCTGTCATTTGAAGCCATCAAGTATGTGGTAATTTGTCATGGCGGCTCTAAGAAACTAAAGCAGTATTCCTTTTATATAGATTGAGAAAAGTTAAGTTCGCCAACCCCTTACTGGTGAACAATCAGGTGATTTCCAATTAGAAAATAACAGTTAGGATTTTTTTTATTTTTTTGTGTGGGTTTTTATTTTCACTATGATAAACAACGAAGTGAAAACTGTACATACTTCTTTGTGCAGGTATCTAGAACTTTCACTGAGGATAAATTTCTATACATGGAATTGCTGTTCAAAGGATTTTCAGACTCCTATGTTTAGCAAAGGAGCTCTCCACAAAAGGCTACAGCAATGCATATTTCTAGAATATTCAAAAGTACCTCCTTTGTCATTCCCATGATACTGGATATTACTATTTTTCATCTTTGCAGCGGATGAAAATTTTTTAATCATTGTTTTAACTAGTATTTTCTTTATCTTCAAAAATATTGAATATTTTTTATACATTCCTTCACCATTTGCAGTCCTCCCTAAGTGAATTGCCTATTTATACATTTAAGTCATTATTCTATTCATTAAAGTCATATATGTTGTAAAATTTTTTTTTATATATCTCACACATTTGTGAGATATGCTTTAAATTTTGCTTATGAGTATTTTCTAAATCCCCTGCATAGTTTTCATTTCTGATTATGGGATCAGACTTCTTTATCTTTATCTACCTCAAGCTTTATAAATTATATCACCTCATTCTTGTGTTATCATAATTTTATTTTTACATTTTAATCAAGGTATTTTACTCTGCTATAACTTGTATGTTATATATCAAATTTTACTTTTTATTCTCATTAGCTGGCCAATGTGACAATATTATTTGCTGCGATCCTTTCCATTAATTTGAAATGATCCTTTATTATATACTATATTCATATATGTAATCAGATCTATTTATGGACTTTCTATTATATTCTATAGAATATCTATTCTCATGTCACTGAAATGTCTTTTTTTAACTTGTAGTTTTACATTATGTTGGGAGAATGGATCAAAGGGGAGAAATTGAGACAAGAGGAACAGTTGGGAGTATTTTGCAATGGTTCATATGATGAAGGCCTAAATTAGGGAAGTAGTCATAGGACAGAAAAAAAAGGATAGATTTTAGAAATATTTATGGAGTAAAATCAGCAAGATGTCTTGCTTAATTGGATGTGTGGGAGGTGAATAAAGAAAGAAAGAGAAACATCTAGGATGAACATAAAGTTTTTCACTTTGTTTTGCTTTTTTCTACATAAGCAGTTGAATAAATGGTAATGTTATTAACTATTAAAATGAGTTTTGGGGCAGAAAGATAAGATGTCATTGTTAATATAATTATCTTGAAGTGCCTATAAGCAAAAATACTCATTAAGCATCAAAGTGTATGATTGTGACTTACAGGGTTAAGCTCAGGGCTGGTAATCAGAACTCAAGGGTCTTGATTAAGAATGTGTTTTTTAAAATCATGACAATGGACATAATTTCCCAAGAAAAAGACATAAAGCAGGAGTTCTCAAACTTCACTGCACATAATAATCATTTGGAGATCTAGATAAAAAAAATACAGGCTCCACTCACAGACATTCTCATTCATTGGGCCAAGGGTGAGGGCCAGGAATCATCTTCATCCAGTGATCCAGGAGGTACTGATAGAGGGTTGTGGTTCTTTGTGAGATATGTTTTTATAGAAGTAAAGCTATGGACCTGAATAAAACACCAAAGAGCTAATGACACTTAACATAGTCCAGGAAAGAGAACCAAGGAGGGAGTGTGTGAGGAATAATCAAAAAGGTGGAAAGGTGATGAGAAGGTAGACTAGAAGAAGAAATGGAGCACGGCCCTTCAGGACCAAGGAGGGAGAGCCAGCAGTAGTAAATGCAGCACAGGGGCCAAAGAGTTTAAGGAGCCAAAAGAGTGCTGTGATTAAGAATCTTAGCCTTTCATGACTTGAAGGGGCAAGGGGTTGAGTCAGAAGGAAAACCACTGTGAAACTGTGGTATTTCATTCTCAACAAGAGTGACAAAATTCATGTTCCATGTGGACCTGGTGCAGGCAGGAGGGCTCCGGGGACCCAGAAGGGGTCCCCACAGGACTAGCCAAGAGGGTCCCTGACAGCACTTAAGATGGAAAATCAAATGCAAGCCAGCAGGGCGTGAAAGCAGAGTTTACTGAAGAGATAGAGAAAACAGCGACAACAGACAGAGTGTCCAGGAGACTCAGAAAGGAAAGGAGGGAGTCTTTGATCCAGTAAATGAGAATCTCTGTTCAGGGTTGAGGACAGTGGTCTGGTGTACATGTCCTCTCAGGCATCCAGGAACTGGTCAGAATAAAGATGAGGGCCCCGGCGTTATTCCTTGGAGTCAGGGGGTCTTGGCGTGGAGATGGTCTAGCGCCAGTGGGGTGTGATGACTTCGTCTGGTCATTCTCACCCAGTCCTTCTGAGGTAGTTTTGGCCTGTTGGTGAGGTCTGGAGTGGACGGCCAAGAAAGAATTCTTGAGATGTCTTTCGTGCAAAAAGGTGATTTTATTAAAGCACAGGGACAGAACCCGTGGGCTGATAGAGCTGCTGCGCGGGGTTGTGAGGGGTGCCTGATTATATACCTGGGAGCTGGGGCAGGTAAGGAGAAAGGGAGGTGTCCAAAAGGGCTTTGGTAAGCTAAAGAAGGCTCTCGGGATACCAGAGGTCTTGTATTGTCAAGCTAAGGTTGTTTTTCCCTCTAGCAAAACATTGACATTAAGACAGGAGTTTCCCGGAGGAATGTTAGGCTGCCTATATCAAGTATTTGTCAATGGGCTGCAGGTTATAAAGAAATTTAATTTTATTTACATTTCCTTCTGACTTTGTTTCTCACATCTCTATGGAGGGGAGGGTGATGTTAGGGCTCCAGGAAATTGAGTTATGGGTCTCTGAAAGTTAGGCAATTGATAAGAATGCTTTTTCCTTATAAATGACTAAGACATTGGCAAACTGATGGAGACTTGTGTCCTGCAGGGCTTTGATCTCTATCAGTTAACCATTTGTTTCTCCTTCCCTGTTTTAGGACAGCCAGGAGTGACAGAGAAATGTCACACATATTCCATTGGGGGGAGGGGTGGTTTGCGGGGTGTCAGCTTGTACTATGTCCTCAGCTTGCCTTCTGCTCCTTCATCACTTCTTTAGATGTTACCAATTCTAGAGAAATCATTAACTCCTTGTTCCTTACAGGAAGGACATATGCAATTTACATTACAAGGCATGTGTAAAGACCTGGGGTAGGGGTGCAGGTCCTAGCAAAGAATAGAAGCAGGAAAAGGTTTAAAAAGCAGATTTTTAGGGGTGCCTGGGTGGCTCAGTCAGTTAAGCATCTGCTTTTGGCTCAGGGTCCTGAGATCAGTGCAGCCTCACATCTGGGCTCCCTGCTCAGCGGGGAGTCTGCTTCTCCCCCTCTCTCTGTCCCTCCCCCCAGCTCGTGCTCTCTCCCTCTCTCAAATAAATAAATAAAATCTTTTAAAAAACAAAAAACAACAGATTTTTATGAAGTCCTTCAGTTTCCTTGTCTCAGACAGGAAATGTGTGTTTGTTTGGGTTCATACTCCATATTTTTTTGAATCTTTAGAAAGCATAGTGACCTCTTTGAGATGTGAAATGCTTAGTTTGAAGAAATCTTTGTTTATCAAACATGTGTTTCAGTAATTTTCAAGTTAGATCAAATGTAGAATAAGAGCCATTCAGTTTTCTATTTCAATATGAGTTTGACACAATTGTGTACAAAACCAAGCAGTATAAGTTTGATTTGAAACTGAGCTACAAGAATAATAATGAAGACATTTCTTCCATATGGACAATTTAAAACTTATGCCAATCCCCCTACTCTCCACAGAGGGAAAAAAACTATTGACGAAAAAAACTGCTTAAAGTTCCTGGGAATTTTACTAAACAACAAATGAATTTTCATATGTAGAATAAAACAGATGCATTCATACAAATAACTAATTCATGAAGATATAGCAAAAAAGGAGAATAAACAGCATGATTTTCTTTAATAACTTATCATAAAATAAGTCAATAAAAACATTCACCTTCCTTCTTTTTTTTTTAAATTTTTTTTAAGATTTTTATTTATTTATTTGACAGAGAGACATAGCGAGAGAGGGAACACAGCTGGGGGGAGTGGGGGAGGGAGAAGCAGGCTTCCTGAAGAGCAGGGAGCCCGATGCGGGGCTCGATCCCAGGACCCTGGGATCATGACCTGAGCCGAGGGCAGAAGCTTAACAACTGAGCCACCCAGGCACACCTCACCTTCCTTCTTGAAAAATGCTTTTACCTTCATTCTAGGATGTACATACCAAGTATTTACTAAGTATTGTTTGAGATTTGACAGCTATTGTCATTAATACAAAGAACTGCATTTGAGAAGCAAAAAACAGGAACAGTGACATTTCCTTTGAAGAAGAGCTGTTTGGAAGAGTAAATGACATTACTGCATGTGATTAAGTACTTTGCATATCGTAGTTACTCAGTGAATGTTAGTGACTCTCCTCTTCTTTTTCACAAGATAAAGGAAATAAGGGAACAGCTACACAAAGGCCTGATTGTAATTAGTAAGAAGGAAATAACTGTCATAACAAAATTGACAAATTCCTTGGTAAAACAATGACCACAGAATCTCAAAATGGATTGGGAAGTTGGCCAAGTTGGGGGAAACTGAGCATTGTAACATTTTAGACTTTAAGAATTAAATATCCAAAATTTCAGAGAAAATATTGGCATCAAACCCTCAATGGGGAAAAAATAAGAACATAGCAGGAAGCTGAAAAACACTTGAACCTGCTGAAAAGAATAGAGGAGATACCCAAATAACCATTGAATTAGAGCCAAGATGAATGGGAAGAAGCTACAAGAAAACAATTTCAACTCAAAATAAACATTGTTTAGTAATCAGTACCATTCAAACTGGGAAAATGGCAGCCTTGGGAGAGAGGATACATCTTCATCCTTTAGGCCCAGAGAGGAGTGAGTATTTGGTGTGAGTGTTTAGGGGCTATTTGGGCATTGAATAGTGAGTTGGACTTGATGACCATTAAATTTCCTTTTATTCTAAAAGTTTATGAGTCTAGCCTCGGGAGATAGTGCTATGAGGAAGAAAAGTAGGAAAGAGTAATATCACAATGGAGGAAATCCATTGAAAGAACAAACCAAACTCCACACAACTCTCTAGTGCAGAAGAACATTACCACTTTGTCATTTAGAAACAGGAGGTTTAAAAAAGAAATTTTAAAAAATAATGTTAATGGCAAATTACACCTGCCCATGACAGGCTTAGAAAAACTGATTCATCATGCATCATTTTAGGGGGGATTTTGCAGACCATCTTATCCAATCCCCTCAATGGATGAGATGCAGAAACTCAATTCAAGAAAGAGTGATGGGGGGGGGCACCTGGGTGGCTCAGTTGGTTAAGCATCGACTCTTGATTTTGGCTCAGGTCATGATCTCAGGGTCTTGGGATGGAGCCAGGCAAGGGCTTTGCGCTCAGCAGGGAGTCTGCCTCTCTGCCTCTCTCTCTCTCTCTCCTTCCATCCTTTCACCCCTCCCCCACTCCCACACTTGCTAGCACTCTCTCTTTCAAATGAATAAATAAATCTTAAAAAAAAAAAAGAAAAAGAAAAGAAAAGAAAGAGTGATTGGTCCTAAATCACTTAGCTAGTTAATGACAGAAGCAAGATTTCAATCTCGACTTTCAGATCCAACTGCCAAACTGATTTTAAAACTTCTTTACATTTTTAGGTGACAGAATTAGCCTGAAAGAATTTTTCTGGCATTGTTCTTTCAACTGACATTTAAAACTTTAGGTTCCAAAGGTTGTAACAAATTACACTCTACCAGAGGATAACTGTATAGATATTTTCACTTCTTTTAGGGCTTTCCAAATACACAGAACCTTTATTTTCCAATTATGAATCACACCCAGGTGGTGAGATACGGAAATCTTGCAAATATGTTGAAAGTCAGAATTTAAGCATCTGCGTGCTTGTGAACTATTCCAACATTAAATATATTTACACCCACATTAGCTAATCTTATATAATTATCATGCTGAAGTTTTTATAATAAAAAAATGTGTGATTCTTTTTCCCCTTGTAAATGAATGTGAACTGAATATTATGCAAATGTCATGTTTATTTCTCCTTTAGTACGTAATACTGCTATTAGTCAACCACCTCCAAAATACCCCAAAAGACTATTTATATAATACAGAAACTTATAGTAACTTGGGAAAGTGATTATGAAAGAAGAATATAAAAACATGTATGATCTCAAAAACACAAAATATCAACAAAAATGCATGGATATAAGGCAATAGACCAAAATGCTAATAGCATGAGATTATCCACTCTTCTGTGTTTTTCAAATTTTCTATAATGATCACTTATCTCATAGCAATAATAAAAATAATATATTCTACAGATTAAAATGAACCTAAAAAACAAAACAGTATGAAAATCTGATTTCTAAACTAAATCATAAAGCTCATCTATTCTCCACCTAAAGGGATAAAAATTCATTAATACATAAGATATGACTTGATATATACAAATACATTTTCTTATTTTTTTTAAAGATTTTATTTATTTGAGAGAGAGAGAGATAGTGACAGAGATAGCGAGAGAGAGCATGGGTGGGGTGGAGAGGGAGAAGCAGGCTCCCAGCTGAGCGGGGAACCGGATGCGGGGCTGGATCCAAGTACCCTGGAATCATGACCTGAGACGAAGTCAGACGTTTAACTGACTGAGCCACCCAGGCACCCCTACAAATACATTTTTAAATCTTAGAGTGCTTCTACAGAGGGTTGTTGTAAATAAGTATTTATCTATATGTTCCCTTGAGTAGTTCATGATAAGTTAACTGAACAATCTCATCAAGTTTCAAATGAATATGAATGCTGAATGTAGAATGCTTTAATGTTAATGCAGTACCTGGCATTAAAAAATTTGCTCACCATATGTTTTCCTTTTCCTCCTTAGCTTCCTGTGCATCTATTCAGATGATGAAGAAAGCTTCTGGATCTTATTCAGCATGAATCCAGCTGGAGATCATTTTCAAATTAATATGCAACTGATTGAACATTAAATTTATAAATTCTTTAAAAAATTATAATGACTTAGTTTAGAGGTCTTTGTTTATCAATGGTTACAGGTAACTTGATTTTCCATATTACTGTTTCTCATCCAATTTTGTCAGTTATAATTGGTCTTTCAGATATAGCATTGGTTTATTCTAAAGAAATCCTATCAACATTAAAGAGATTTTCCATTATAATTAAACCAAAGAAAGAAAGAACACCCATGAGATAAACTAAAACTGGTTCTTAACCTGCAGTTGTATCAAGGTGTTTTTTTTTTTTTTTGACATTTAAACAATTTAAACAATTTACTGAAATGTATGCTAATTTAAAATATATTTACAAATATTATCCTCCCATGAGGACCATATACTTCTCAGAAATAAATATGTGTGCACCTTGAAAATCATGTGCAAAAAAAAAAAATAGGGAAGATAAAATATGTGCTATAGCTAGTAGTTTATAGACACATATGTCCACTGATTATGCACTGGCATATTATTAATCAATATCAAAAATATCAGCTAAGTTGCAAATTATGTAGACTTCATTATAAAGAGTACTATAGATTGGGTATCCACTGGTGTCCAGAACAAGAATAAATGGCATTCCTAAATGCCTCATTTGATCCCTCATTTCTTTCCCTAATAGTCTCCTTACTTCTTTTTTTTAACTTAATTTTTTTTAAGTAGGCTCCATGCCCAACATGGGGCTTGAACTCACAAGCCTGAGATCAAGGGTCTCATGCTCTACCGAGCCAGCCAGGTGTTCCTAGTCTCCGTACTTCTAAACTCCTACATTCAATTAACGTATATCCCTATTTATCCTCTCTCCACACTACTGCTGTCTTTGTTTCTGGGCATGGGTAAATACCAACCCCACCTTACAGGTGATGGCAGAGTAACAAAGCTTATGAAGACATTTATTATGAGTATTTTATTCTGACTTTCCAATTCAGTAGTTCTCTCCAGATGTGTTTATAATCTTTTGGTGGGCAGATCCTAAGATGGTCCCCAATGATTCACACCTCCTCCTATTCATGCCCTTGTGTAATCCCCTCTCCCTGTTTATGGACTGGACATAGTGACTTGGCTTCTGACCAATAGTCGTTAGCAGACTCTCTATAGGTTCTCTCTGGCAAGCAGCCATGTTGTAAGCTGCTGTAATGGAGAGGCCCAAATGGCAAAAAACTGAAGGATGCCTCCTTCCAATGGCCAGGAAAGGACTGAGGCCTTCAGTGCAACAATCTGCTAGTGACTACATACATGTGAAGCAGATCTCTCCCTAGCTGAGCCTTGAGATGAGACCTTCCCCCTGGCCAATAAATACCTTGATTGCAGCTTTGCGAGAGACTCTGAAGCAGGCCCAGGTAAGCCATGCCTGGACTCCTTACCCACAGAAACTAAAACAATAAATGTGTGTTGTTTTAAGAAGTTAAGTCTGCAATTAATTATGCAGATTGGATAACTAATACAGTGTTTTGAGTTCTTGATTTTATTTCCTTTTTTTTAAATTCTCAAATATTTGACTCTTTTGCAAGTCTTCAGTAATATTTTTTTATAATTTTCAGTTCTCTACTGAAATTTTCAATCTTTTATCTCCTTGAACACAATAACCATATTAATTTTAAAGTCTATCTCATCATCCAAATATTTGCCGCCACTTTGGGTCTGTTTCTATTGTCTACTGTTTCTGTTTGTTTGCATTCCTGTTGTCTTCCTCCTCCTGTGCCCAGTTATTATATGGAGATACTGTTAATTTGAAATTTGAATAATTATTTGTAAAAATAATTTGAGGCCTAAGAAAACGTTCTCTTTCTCCAGATTTGCATCTTTCAGATTCCTAAGGACACTAGAAATCACAGGTCGTATCAATCCACTTTCAAAAGTTCAGATTTTTCTGAGATGTCTAGATGACTCAATTGTAAACTATATTCTGCGTGAATGGACTACTTCTTTCTGGCTCACCCTTACTGCTAGGATGTGGTCCTTCAATTTTCACACCAAAGAATTCTACCAGTCTCAAATTTAGAGGTCTTACACTCTAACTTTTGTCCTTCTGGTCTCTAAAGCTATTAAAATGGTAATCCTCCTCTTAATTAACAAATCCCCCTCTCCAGAGCAAATGTATTCTCAATACCAGGCTCATCTTTCTGGATTTCCATTTTCTTCCAGATATCAGCTTGACAATGATTCACTACCTTATTAGCTCTCTAATGCCTCAAGAGGGTGTTATATTGGGTCAGATGCTATAGCAGAAAGATCAGAATAATCTAGTCTACCATTTCTGGAAGTAGAAGTTGAAGTTTTGGGTTTTTTCTTTTTTAATGGGTTACCTCACAGTTTTCTAGCCAGCCTGTGTTTGAGTCACCATTTGGGCACCTCCTCTGAGTGCTCAACTCTGTAAGAGCATCCTAACTATTCTACAACAGGGGCGGTCAATGCTAGAGACAACCCAATTTAGGTTAGACAAGGAAACTAATACTCAGTGTAGTGTCCGAATATTCTTTGGTTGCCAATTCTGATTCTATGAAAATGGACAAAATTCCTCCCAACTTTGTGATAACTGTCAAAACAAAACAAATCTGGATTCACTTTGCCATTCATTTAGCAGAAGAGGAAGGGAACAGAAGTTCGTATGTTTTGCTGAGTAACTATATATATCATCCTTCAACTCAAAGACCAGGTTTTGTTTAATTTTTTCAAATGAAACTGAATTCCTCTGAATTTATCATTACTATTACATCTGTTGTTAAAAAACTGAGATTTCTAAAGCCTAAAATGTAATTGTAAAGGTTAACTTTTGCCATCAATAATACAAATTCTTAAGAGCAATCTGGACCTCACGGATCATCATCTCAATGCCTCAGGCACAAAACATTTAACTGAAATTAGTGAGGTAGGCCCAATGATGTTGGCCAAGTAAAGAGAAGAAATAGGTAGGTGGGGGGGGGGGGACTGTGATACCCTGCAGAGAGTATGTCCCCTCTCAAGGGACCCAGAGCAGATAATTTCCAGCTCCTGTCTATTGTTAACACGCAGAGTGTATGTAGACCTGGCATAGAATGGGAACCTGGAGCCACCAGATCTTACAATTTTTCAAAAGAATCTGAAAACTGGATGTTTTATAACCCTTCTCTCTTTTATTGTTGACAATTAAAACAAAAAACCCATACTGTGTGGGGCAAAGATAAATAGCATAAACAAAGCTCAATTGCTAAACTAAATTGTCCCTGCTGCCTATTTCAGCTTTAAATCCTGGCCACCTTCTTTATTAGTACTACTTATGACTGCGAAACAACACTTCTTGAAAGACTTCAGAAAATCCTAATAAAGTGCTTATAACATAAATATTGTTAGTTTACAAATAAAAGCACTGTTTTACATGGGCAGAACACCCAAAGAAATATTTCCTAAGTGGCTAAGTATCATGCAAGCTTTCCTTTTCCTAAGATCAGGACAGTTTTTAGTAATTCAAACCTGGAATTAAAATGATAATTAAAAAGTACAGCTAGTTCATTCTAAAGCTGTTTGGGGTACATATTGCTGCATTATGAAATATCTCTACAATATGAAAAAAGACATAAGGCCATAGCAAAAATGAATATGATGATCCTCATTTTGTATATATGTAGCACATCTAAAAATGCTAAATTTGCATCTTTATATCACACACAATTATCATAAAAATATTCTGAGGGTGTATTTTGAATTAAAATATTAAAGCATCAAGTTTATAACCATTTACACTGTTATCTAATTCAAAAATAAAGATGGTTAGTTTCTTCTGTCTTCAGAATTTTTCTAAACTGGCTGATGTATTGGCTTTTGCTGATTAAGTATATATGTTGCCAAGCGAGCACTAAGGTACAACTTCATTTATTTTGTCCCAAAACTAAAAAGGTAAAACAAAAACAAAAACAAAAACCTAATGAGATCCCATTTGCATTAATCAACTTGGAATTCCCATCAATTTAATTCATTTCTAGAGAATATTGCATTTTAAATCCAATGGCAGTTCCTTTACATAATTTTAGAAACAAATCAAATTACTATAACCATAACCTTCTTTTAAAAATGTAGAAAGCCAAAATCACAACCTGTACATTAAACCTCAGACTTAACAACTATTATACAAGTTTCAGAAGCCAGTTTCAAGTGTCAAATACTATTTACAACAATTTTACAAAGTGACATGCAGAATTCTGTAGGATGACAACGAACACAAAATGCAATCAAGATCTGAGACAGAATTCAGTATTTTTTACACAGAGGAAAAGAACAAACAGAAATGTGGTTGAGAAATGGAGATTAATTTGTACTAAAAAGAATGGCTTACAGAAGCATTTAAAGCAGGCTAATTATGAAAGTACTCCTAAAGTTATCTACTTATATAAGCTACATTTAATGCAAAGATAAGCTTATTTAGATAGTAACTACTGCCAAATAGTCTACTTATTATTCCAAGACAGTAACCATGTCTATATATTTGGAATATAATTACCTATACATTCTCATTCTTTGTGGAATTACTTATTCTTCCCCAGTTTGTTTGTTTTTTTTTAATTGCTATTGTTGGTTTTATATGGTAAATTTTGTTGAATAAACATTTTCTCAAATAACTAATATAATCAAGAAATACTTTTTCAAATACAATTTCACAATGAGGTTGTTTATGATGGAGTGGAATCTGACATAAAATGTTTGATCCATATTAGAGTCCATTTTAAGAAAGATAACTAATTTCAATTAAAATGAAATTATTTTTTCTGATTATAAAAATAGTATGTATTTTCTAGGAATTCAGAAAATTGAAAAATTAGGAAAAAAATCACCAGTAATATAATCACTCACACTTGTTCAGTTACAATGGTGATGTATACAGTTCAAATAAGAAACAAAGTTGAAATCAAATTATAATTCTGAATGTGTTTATAAATATATTTAAATCCATGGTACTTGGTAAGGTTATTTAGGGAAAAGATGAAGCCTAGACAGAACCTGGAGGTATACCAATATTTGAACGAAGATTAGAGGAAGAACAGAAAGGGGGAATTTGAAAGAATGGTCAATGAGAAAGGAGGAAAACCAAGAGTATTTTTCATTGGAGGCAATAGGAGACACTGCAACACTACATGAAGAATGAAGGAGTGGTCAACCACGCCAAATGAGTCAGATGTACTGAGTAAAATAAGGTCATAGAACTAACTGACCAGTGGATTTTGCTACATGAAGGTTAATGACTGTCTATGCTAATAAGCAGTTTTAGAGGAACCCAAATCAGATTGGACCTATACATCTCGAGAGAATCAACTAAAACATCCTTTTTTTTTTAAGGTTTTTACATTTTTTTAAGATTTATTATTTATTTGAGAGAGAGAGAGGGTGCGCCTACATTGGGGTAGGGGCAGAGGGTGAGAATCTTCAAGAGGACTCTGTACTGAGTGTAGAGCCTGACTCGGGCTTGATCCCATGACCCATGACCTGAGCCGAAACCAAGAGTCAGCCGCTCAACTGACTGAGCCACCCAGGCGCCCCTCAACTAAAAAATTATTGATTTAATGAGCTAATTAGATTGTCTTTTACAAAATAAACATATATCAATAGTAGTACAAAAGCCATTTTTAAAAACTATAAACAACATAATTGGAAAGAAAATATTCATTCACAATTACACAAAATCTAGTCATAAATAAATGTGTGGCAATCTTTATAAAGAAAACCCTAAATTTTGCTGAGATATAAAAGGTGCAAATCAATAAAGAGATACACCAAATATCAAACTAGAAAGTTCATTAGTTCATTAGTTTACATCCATTCAACAAACCTTAAGTTAATACCTACTTGTATGATTCTAGCACTTAGACTGGATCAGAAAACAAAACACATAAAGGTCAAAGTTGGTAGTCTTACTTGACTTCAGTGGGAATAACACTTATGTTTCACCATTAAATTAAGTCAGGAGTTAACTAATATAAGGCTCTCATTAAAATATCTTTCTATTAATACTTACCTATGTTTCTTTCCTTTTTTAAACAAGAGTAAGAATTTTATCAAAAGCCTTATTTTTCTCCTTTGAACCACTAATGTCCTCTATTAGCATATGCTATTTCCTAACATCCTAACATCCATCCATTACTGAATTTCCATGATTAAATCTACCTTACTAGGATGGATTCTTTTAATAACTGTTGAATTTGGTATGTAAGCATTTTATTTGGGATTTCAGCATTTATAATGAAATGTGCACTTAACTTAGACATTTCTTAGTGATTTTTTTTTTAACTGGAAAAATGAGCATTTAATAAAACGAACTGAGTAGTGTTCCAAAATTTAGGTTGTTTCCTGGAAATTCTTAAGAATCTATGGGTAGGGCGCCTGGGTGGCTCAGATGGTTAAGCGTCTGCCTTTGGCTCAGGTCATGATCTCAGGGTCCTGGGATCGAGTCCTGCATCGGGCTCCCTGCTCCTTGGGAGTCTGCTTCTCCCTCTGCCTCTCTCTCTCTCTCTGTCTCTCATGAATAAATAAATAAAATCTTTAAAAAAAAAGAATCTATGGGTAAACTCTGTCACTCTGGGCCCTTGCAGGAAGTTTCTCAGAAACATTTTCAGTTTCTTCCATGGCCAATTTTTCTATCTTTACTTGCTTTAATTTTATGTACATTTCTCAGTGAAAAATGTCCAAATTTTCTATTTTTGTATTTTCTCATCCAGAGTCTCCATCATGTATATTACATCACCTTTTCTAATTTTAAGTGTTTTCTTTTCCCTCTTGATTAGATTTGCCAGAATATTATCTTTTACTGACATGGGAAAGGCTAGAATATGGAACCAGTCACCGCACATCTATTTGTCAATTCTGTTTTCTTTTCTGTGTAATCATCTTCTACATTTATATTTTTGTTCTATTTCCTTATTTTTTTTAACTCTCTGGCAAATGCTGATTTTCTTATTTTATATAAACACATAGCATTATAAATTTGCCATTAAGTAAACTGACAAATGGGTCTCAAATCTAAGACTAAAGAGCCAAAGATCTGAAGCTCTTCTAGAGTGTTGGGGTTAATGTAGAATATGAAATCATCCATAGTACCTGGCTTGCTAAAATGTAACACGGAAGCCGCTGGGGGCAGGGAAGTTTTCTGAGAAGGGCCTAGGCCTTGGAATGCTGGGGCCTGCAAATCACTCTGCCCGAGGAATGCCGTGGGGAGTTACCTTCCCTGAAGCTAGCTTAGTCCAAACAGCCACCCTGTGATCTAAGAGATGTATGCATTGTCCCCTAAAGCTATGTTTAGCAGAACTCCTTGAACAGGCTGATCAGTGCATTGTATCTTTCCCGTAATCAGTGTTCTATTTTCTGCAAGACTCCTTGTCACACATCACTTGCTTGAGAAACAGAGTAATAAAGATTTAGGATTATCCTGAAGCACGAATAAAGGTGAGAGCAAAGAAGAGCAAAGGGTCTTCGTCTCTGACCGTTGACTCCCTTGCCTTCTCCTCTCTTTCACGGCAAAGTTTGGAGTCATCTTTCATCTGTCGGTACAGGGATTGCTGGCCATTCCTGGCACCAGAATTCTGAGATTAGTGAAAATTTCTTTGAACTTCACGTTTTATCTCTTAAAAAATGTGGCTTTTTACATTCTATTCCATGTGTTTTAATAGAAATATCATTTTTCTCAGGGTATTAAAGCAGGTTGGTTGACAGCTGCAGAGGGAAGATGGATTATATTTATTTAGTGGTTATATCCTGCAGCATCTTCACGTATCCCTAAGAGTAAACGTGTTCAGAATAACTTTGGCTATAACCTACTAACTTTATATGTAATTTATTACATTTTAAAATTTAAAAATTTTATTTTTACATTAATAAAATGCTTTCTTGGTCAAAGAAATAAATTTGTCAAGCATAGGAAATGTACAAATGTCTAGATTATATAAAAATATATCTGATTAAAAATGAAAAGGCAAGTAAGATAGCTTTCATTTTTATTTTTTTAATTTTTTTAAAGATTTTATTTATTTATTCGACAGAGAGAGATAGCGAGAGCAGGAACACAAGCAGGGGGAGTGGGAGAGGGAGAAGCAGGCTTCCTGCGGAGCAGGGAGCCCGATGCGGGGCTTGATCCCAGAACCCTGGGATCATGACCTAAGCCAAAGGCAGACGCTTACGACTGAGCCACCCAGGCACCCCTTGATAGCTTTCATTTTTAGACTGTGATATAGCTCTGGGAATGTTTGATTATATATTGAATATTCTGTCCAGGCAAACTAATAGCAACTCTATAGTTATTTAGAAAGACACTTTTTTCAAATGATTACGTTTCTGATTATAAAACTGTAACTTTTAGATATGCTGTGGTGTGGATAGAGTTCATGACCTATATAATTCTGGCTTTTAAGAATTCCCTGAAGTGGCGCCTGGGTGGCTCAGTAGGTTAAGCGTTCCCCTTCAGCTCAGGTCATGATCCCAGAGTCCTGGGCTCATGTCCTGCATCGGGCTCCCTGCTGAGCAGGGAGCCTGCTTCTTCCTCTGCTTTTGTGCTCTCTCTCTAACAAATAAGTAGATGAAATCTTTAAAAAAAAAAAAAAATTTCCTGAGACTTTCTATATTCTTTTTTTTTTTTTTTAAAGATTTTTATTTATTTATTTGACAGAGAGAGATAGCGAGAGCAGGAACACAAGCAGGGGGAGTGGGGGAGGGAGAAGCAGGCTTCCTGCCGAGCAAGGAGCCCGATGTGGGACTCGATCCCAGGATCCTGGGATCATGACCTGAGCCGAAGGCAGACGCTTAACGACTGAGCCACCCAGGCGCCCCAGACTTTCTAGTCTAATCAATGATTTTGTATACAAGTTCTATGACATTTTTGGGGTGCCTGGGTGGCTCAGTCGTTAAGCATCTGCCTTCCGCTCAGTCATGATCCCGGGGTCCTGGGATCGAGCCTCTCGTCGGGCTCCCTGCTCAGCGGGAAGCCTGTTTCTCCCTCTCCCACTCCTCCTGCTTGTGTTCCCTCTCTCGCTCACTGTTGCTGTCTGTCAAGTAAATAAAATCTTAAAAAAAAAAAAAAGTTCTATCACATTTTTAAAACTTTTTTCTGAAGTACCAAACTTTAGGGACACCTGGGTGGCTCAGTCGGTTGAGTGTCTGCCTTTGGCTCAGGTCATGATCCCAGAGTCCTGGGATCAAGTCCCGTATCGGGCTCTTTGCTCAGTGGGGAGCCTGCTTCTCCCTCTGCCTGGAGCTCCCCCTGCTTGTGCTCGCTCTGACAAATAAATAAATAAATCTTTAAAAAAAAATAAGTACCAAACTTTACTAGTTATTCCTTATTTTTAGTTACTCCAACTTGATTTACATTAACATTTCATATACTGATAACAATTTACAACATATTAATGACCTTTTAACACTGGAGTTTTGTTTTTGCCTTAAATTGCTTCAAATTAATATTGCTAGCTCTGCTTTATGCTTAATTTTGCCTGATATGACTTTGTGTACTCATTATATTCATTTTGATTCTCCATTCATTAGTTCCTCCTATCATTTGCTAATCAACTATAGTACACTTCCATAAACTGATTTTGTAAGTGACTTGGGCATCCTGACATTTTTTTTTTTCAATTGTCCTGCATTGTCTATTATCTTGGCTGGTCCTAGACTTCTTGTTGTAGCTTTTCCTCTGGAAGTCTAGGACACTGCTGCACTGTTTCCTAATGCTCAGTGTTATACAGAAGTCTGAGACCAGTTAGATTTTTGTTTCTTGGTAAGTAATTTTTCTCCCCAACTGCTTTTAGGCCACATCTAACTTGCGTAAATGAAGTTACTGCCTATTTCCCAAGTCCGTCCTGCAGCTTCCCACCTTCACTCACAGTTCCATCCACTTACTGTCCTCTTGTTGGAAAATACCCTCTCTCAAGAGCCAATTCAAATACCACTTGCTCCAAAACACATTTCCAGGATTCATACTAGTCAGAATTAACCCATCCTTTATCTAAATTTATGTCACTGTTGTACTTCTGTAGCACTGACATCTACAGTGTATTATTAAAGAATATACACCAGAGTGGTTATAAGTAGGTTCTGGAGTCAGATCACCAGGGCTGAAATTTCAAACCTGCCACATTGTAGTGTATGTTCTTCAGTAAGTTATTGGGTTTTCTGTGCCATTAACTCATCTGCAAAATAGTGCCTAGCTCATGGAATGTTTGTGAGGATTAAATAAGCTAATATATGTAAAATATCTAGACCACTCTCTAGAATATATAAGTGTTAGGTGAGGTCCTGATATGTATTATGGTATGTACGTGGTATGTGTTCTCCATTTGGGATGAGAAAAATTATTACGAGAGAATGAAACAGGTGTTACAAAAGGTTTAAGTATTCAAAGGATGGGACAATTAAACATGAATTAAATATAATCAGCTTAGGGAAAGCAATGGCATTTCAATTGAATCCTAAGTATTTTAATTACATAGAATTTTAAAAGCACTTTTGCATGCACTAGTTCATTTAATCCTTAAACTCTGTAAGGTAATTTTGTTTTATGGGGGCAGAAATAAAGGATGGCAACTCAAATTGCCCAAGATGCAAAGAGTTAGAAAGTGAAAGCTAACATTAAGAGAAATATCACTGTACTTGGAGCTTGGTAAGGTTGCTCTCTATACATCTGCATTTTTCCATCAAGGATGAATGGGGACGCAATATATGGATTGAACAGACAGGACCAAAGGTAGAGAATAGTATTCCAAGCTTTGTAAACTGCTTAAATAAACAAATGGTGGTGTGAAATGACATGGCTTTCTGGGTAAACTGAAAATAATGTGCTAAAGATGGAACACAGCACAAAGCCTTACAAAGCAAGCCTTTGGCTGAACTGAGTAACATCTTCCAGGTGCTATTCCTTCAGTTTAGCAATCATCTATGGCAATAATCCCTAGGCTTCTAGCTGAGGAATCGATCAATATAACTGTGGCCTCTGTCTTGAAAGAGAGAGAGCAAGAGAGGGAGGGAGGGAAGGAGAAAGGAAGGGAAGGAAGGAAGGAAGGGAGGAAGGGAGGGAATCTGTCATATGACTACAGTACCTAATTGGGTGTTTTAAAAATTCACAACAGGAGGTTCTAAAATAAAAACAGTAAGCATGATTATACAAAGGTAATTCCTTTTTCTCACTAAAAATGTTTTGAAGGAAATCTTAATTCTCAACAAGATTAACAATTTTACTAACTGACAACTGATTCTGAAACATAGCAAACCTAGTTTCCTCATCTTTGGGATAGAGCAAAACACGAACAGAATACGTTAACATTACTTCTTCTTCATCCTTTTTTTTTTTTTAATATAAAGATTTTATTTTTAAGTAATCTCTACACCCAACATGGGGCTTGAACTTACAATCCTGAGATCAGGAGTCGCATGTTCTACTGAATGAGCCAGCCCGGTGCCCCTGGGTCAAATATTTATCGAGTACCCTGCGCCATGTGTTAGGTGCTGGCATTAAATAACAGTCCTGCACTTGTTAACGTTACTTCTGAGTGCTAAGAACCTAAGTTGCATATAATTCATCAGTTATATTATTAATCAACTGTGAAATTGTGGAAAAGTCACTTAACTCCTCTGGGCCTCAGTTTCCTATACTTGCAAAACATTGTTCCAATTTTAAAGCAGTTTGAGTAGGACTCTGAAACTCTGTATTATTTATCAATGAAAAAATTAAAAACAAAAAATAAACATATAGCACATCTACCTATTCTCAAACTTTTGAATTACTGTCCTTCCGTTACTTTCAAAATCACATGCAACTAATACCAGGTATTGCAGATAGCTCAATTGGTCTCATCAATTAGCTATATATGAATAAAATCACCTTAAAACAACATATTCTATCTAAAATTAAATCCTTCAGTGTGTACTCTGAGCAAAATGAGAGGTCTAATCACAGGTTAACATAAGAAATATTTGTCTCAAAATAATGCATTTGACAAGTCTCATCATTAAAATTCCCTTTATTTTTCCTTCAGTGAAACTCAAGTATTCCCGAAGTCCTGAATCAATTATTTCTTCTTAGTTTTCCAACAGCTGTGATTTGTCTTCTTTTGGTCTGTTCAGTAGAAAGTGAACTAGCTGGAGCAGGACATCATCATTAAAACCTTTCACATTATTATCTTCAATTGTTTCATAAAGAGGCTTACTTTGTGTCCCCCAACATATATTTTTACGAGGGTTATTTCGATCAGCTTGTGCAGTCAGTGCCAAAGTATTTAACTGGTAGCAGAAAAAGGAGAAGTATTTTCCATCTGTGATCACGCCCTGAGAGACAAAAGGCCGAGTAACATCTGCTTCACTCCAAAATCCTACAGAAAAAAGTTATACTGAAATTTACACATAGAATATATATATATATATATATATATCTTTTTTTTTTTTTTTTTTAAGATTTTATTTATTTGACAGAGAGAGACACAGCGAGAGAGGGAACACAAGCAGGGAGAGCGGGAGAGGGAGAAGCAGGCTTCCCGCGGAGCAGGGAGCCCGATGCGGGGCTCGATCCCAGGATCCTGGGACCATGACCTGAGCCGAAGGCAGACGCTTAACGACTGAGCCACCCAGGCGCCCCCACATAGAATATATTTTACCAAAACAAAACATTTACACATTAGAGGGTATCAAATATCCCCTAAAACCTAAATTATTTTACCTACCAAATTCCTGAAGATCTCAAAGTTTCCTCATCTTCTCCATTCTAATCCTATATTCTATTTCTGCATCAAAAATTATTTCCTCCTTTCTGATATCCCCAAACTCATGACACATTCTCAACAACTTCACTCTTGAACAGCTTTCAACCTTAACTCGCTTCATCTAAAAAAAGCAGCAAGCTCTATCGATGCAGATCTCCCCTCCATCTAGTACTAACTTCGTTCACTTTCCCAGTACCAGTAGCATCTAGCAGCCAATAACCATTACGGCCATTTACTTCACCAAAATCTACAAAAAAAAATACCTTCAGAAAAAAACAGACTTTCTAAGGACTTCAATCATGTCCTTAGACAAATTCTATTCTTCCTTTACATATTTTGAAATTGGTTTTATGAACTGCTGTTATTTCACCTTGTGTTATCTTGTGTCATAGGTTCCAGGATGCCTTTAATACCTTTACTACTCATATTTTCTGGCTTCTTGTTCTAGACTGACTGGCTTTAACCTAGGGCCAAGCAGTAATGTTCTTTCCTCATACATATTTTCTATCAGCCTTCATGAAGACAGCCAATGAATAATATTGTTAGCATTTGTAATTAAATACAGGAAAAAAGAAGCACTTTACTTTTAAAGCGTAACCAGTGCCATTCTAATGCCTTTGAGAAAGATTCCTGTTTCTGCTTCTGTCTAATCCTATTCCTATTCTCTCCATTTAAGTCAAAAATTGTGAGTAAAAGACTAAATTATATATATGTATGAAGAAAACAGGTGAGCCTAGAAATAATTAAATCTGTATTAAATTCCTCCTGGGAACTCATATAGGATCAATCTGGTTACATATTACAGTTTACTACTTCAGGTTCTGTAATAAAATCCCAATGCCTCACAATGAGCTCTGAGATCTGGCGTCTGGCTTCCTTTATCTCATCCTCCATCATTCTCCCCCTCCCCTTTCTTCATTGTTCTTTAAACACCTCAAGTCTGTTCCTACCTCAGAGACTTGTATTTCTTTTGCCTGGAAGTGTCTTTCCCCCAAGTTTGTGCTCAGGCAGCTCCTCAACAGTCAGGTCTTCGTTCAAATGTCATTTTTTAGAGACCACCCCCTGAATTAGTCCATTTAAATGGAATCGGCCCCGTATCTCATTTATACCTGCACCTGGTAAGCCATTCTATCCCTTATGTAGTATATTTCCTCCCTACTATTACCACTAGCTAAAAATACTACATGTTTATTATCTTTTACTCTCCTCACTATAAGCTCCAAGACAGTAGGATCTGCCTGCCACATTCAACACTGCATCTCCAAGGCCAACACCGCCTGGTTCCTAAAAAGCATTCACTATTTACTGGATGAATAAACAATCTCTTAATCCACATCCTGGATATAGCCTTCAAAGATATTATACAGAACAGTTGTGATTTAATCTAAAATTTAATCCACCAAAGCATTTCCTTTTCCAGCTTCAGAAAGCTGCTATCATCTACAGAGTTGACTTAGTTGGCTACAGTCTTTCACCTACTTGAGAACATCAGAAAATAATTCATTCACACGAAAGTGGTCAAAGTAAAAGATCAAAGTAACTATCTACACACCACCTGCCAATTGCAAATGTAAAATATTTAATTATGAATTTTAAAACAACTGTGCTTTGTGTCACTGCAAGTTTTCAAAATGTTAAGATTCAACCTACAACACTTAACCCAAAGAAACAATTAAATTCTTAAAATGTCACAGGTATCTTCCAAGAACAATGCCATAAAATTAGTTTTACCTTGATACAGAGCTTGTGCTCCAGTCCAAGCAAAGAGGCTTGCGATAGCATTAGCTCTAAAAACAACTTCTATCTGATCAGCACAGTTCTGTTTCAAAAGCCTTTCCCTTTTTAATTTGTCGGGTAACAGATGAAACTGTGTGTGACCGTAACAGTATGGGTCTGCTGTCTTTGAGCCTGAAGAGCAAAATAAAAACATTTCAGGTGAAATGTACATGTGAACATCTGGAGCACACATCCTTAGTCTCTGCTTCAAACCCATCTTTCTCCTCCACACATCCTGTGATCAGTATCCGAAATATACAAGTGGGAAGGTTGATTTATTTCACTGATCATAATGAAGTTAAACTTCACATGAAAGTACAATCTGCTAGCTATCATCAAGCCCACTCTGATGACACAGGATTAGTCAAAAGAATGTATGTGAAGTTTATTTAAAATTCCCTATTTGGTTTTTTCAAACCTTTCATTCATCATTGGGAGCTACGTTATTTTGTCTTACTCTCCACATGATACCAACATTCCATTAAAAAGTCTCCTTTAGGGGAGCCTGGGTGGCTCAGTCGGTTAAGTGGCTGCCTTCGGCTCAGGTCATGATCCCAGGGTCCTGGGATCGAGCCCCGCATCGGGCTCCCTGCTCAGTGGAGAGTCTGCTTCTCCCTCTCCCTCTGCCTGCGTCTCTGCCTACTTGTGCTCTCTCTCTCTCTGTCAAATAAATAAATAAAATCTTTTTTTAAAAAAAGTCTCCTTTATCATTTTAATGTAATAATTACATACCTTGCTCCTAATTTTTTTTTAAAAAATGATTTTTATACTATATTTCCAAGTAAGGAAAATGAGAGCCAGTATTTCATGATGTGTTGATATTCTTGACTTTAGTAGTAAACTTTTTTCAACCAAAAGCTCCACAGTTCACACTCTAAGACCACAGTGACACTGAAGGGGCTGATAAAATACGTCTGGAGGACTAGTATAAAGCTGGTTTCTTAAAATCTTCAACTTTTGTCTATTAATTCAACTTGGAATTAATAGACAAAAAGATAGCAAAAGTATAAGCTACACAAGGGCAGACATCAGGCCTTATTAATTTTTATATTCCTAATGGTTATCACAGAGTGTGGCACAAACAGAAGACTTTTATAAAAAAGTCAATCACTGCCTCAAGTCTGGCTCTATACTGGTTTACTCCTGAAAAAGGACAAATTACTTTTTCTACATAATGAATCGATAAAAATACGTAAAACTATTTTTTAAAGTTAAATGCTCCTAGTTCAGTAGAAACAAGTAAAATTTTAAATGGTGAGCTGAAAGAATATTTTTCCCCCAATTTTCATGCATATTACAACAACCTGAGATTATGAATTATATTGCTTGTAAACTACCTGAACTTCTTGGTCATCAAGAATTAATTATGTAAATCTGCACAGGATACTTCAGACACATTGATGGCAAAATATTTCAAAAGAAAAACTTACCAATAAATATGGTATTTTCATATTGTCGTTTGAATAAGGGAAGTTTGTCTGGCTTACAAGTTATAACAGGGATTTCGACAGGTATAGAATAATCCAGCGGCACAAACTTCAAGAAAAAGAAAAGTCATAAATGAATTCACAGCAACACTAGTACTAATGTATAAATTTTACTCACATTTTTTTTTTTTTAAGATTTTATTTATTTATTTGTCAGAAAGAGAGAGCGCACAAGCAGGGAGAGCGGCAGGGAGAAGGGGAAGCAGGCTCCCTGCTGAACAAGGAGCCTGATGCAGGACTCAATCCCAGGACTCTGGGATCATGACCTGAGCCGAAGGCGGACGTTTAACCGACTGAGCCACCCAGGCGTCCCAATTCACATTCTTAATAGACTTAAAAATCTTAAGATGAGATGTTTTTTACAAAATGATTTGGTAACACCACCATCTTGTGATGGGCCAAATCCAGCCAGCCACCTGATTGTACAAATAAAGTTTTACTGCAACACAGTCAGGCACATTCATTTACATATGGTACATAACTGCTTTTACATTACTTCAGAACTAAAATGAATAGTTGCAACACAGACTTGTGGCCCCCCAAAGCCTAAGATATTTACTGTCTGGACTTTTGCAGAAAAAATGTGCGCGTGCGTGTGTATTCAGACACACAGACAACACTCAGAATATACTTATTTTCTCCACAAGAACTATAAATTAAAAAAAATGACCAGCTTATAATTATAAAAATGCCTTGATTTATGATTAGGTAGTGTAGTCTATCATAAATTACAATCATAAACTATTATCAATTGTTTATAGGTATTTTTAAAGATTTTATTTATTTGAGAGAGAGAGAGAGAACGCACACACACACAAGCGGCGGGGGGGGGTGGGGGGGAGGCAAAGGAAGAGGGAGAAGCAGACTCCCCCGCTGAACAGGGAGCCGGATGGGGACTTGATCCCAGGACCCTTACTGACTGAGCCACCCAGGCAGCCCAAAGTTTTTTATAGTAAGAAAAAGAAAAGATTTGTATGATCCTGAAAACTGATGCCTTAATCCTGCTTAAAAATTATTATTTGACCTTTGAGCACTATACATACCATAACAGGTTAAAAAGCTGAAAAAGAATTTCAGATGAGAAGTATGTGAAAGAAACTCAAAAGGGATCCATCTAAAACTTTTTATTCTACTAAGCCCATTACCTAGGCTGCCTATGACATTTCCTCATCAGATATCAGTAGATATATATGCAATAAATCCTTACCTGTGGGAGTTGTTTGGATATTCGAATCTGGTTGTGTGGTTTATCATTTATTTGGTATCGCAAAGCATCAACTCGACCTTTCCGATGACCACTAGGAATAATTTCTTCACCTCGCAACCAGTAAAAGTGAACTGGGCGTTTACAATCTATCAAAAGATATTCAAAATTTTATTTAATCATTTAGATCAATTTGGTTACTATTAGAATACCAGCAATACAGAACTTAGTAACTGTGGAAATTAAAAATTATCAAAAATTGCTCTTTGTTGTAAGATAGAGTCTGGGTTATATGATGATTTAACTTAAATGACTGTGACTTAAATATAATGCTCAAGCACTTATTGTCTACTTGTGCCATCCATCATACACTAAACACTGTAATGGAAGAGGTTTGTCGGTTAAGAATAAACATAAAGAAAATAAGACCAAAAGGAGTATCACTCACCAGAAATAAAAAGTTTTTATAGGAGTCAGAATTACTAAATCAATCTTCACAATAACTCTCAAAGGTATGCATACAGTTGTCATCACCTCCACTTTATAGAAGAGGGATCTGGGTCTTGACAAAGTCAAGTTCTCCTAGGCCAACAGTCAGTAGTCAAAATCCCCAAGGCTTCTCTCAAGACCACTTCCTTCCCAACTGAGACAGAAGTAACATGCACACTACAGGACTCAGTTGAACACACATCTACAGTTATAACGACATTAAGTCAATAAGTATTTATTAAGACACCTACCAGGCAGTAGCTATAAAGTAATGAATACCTCAAAAACACTGATTTTTAAAAACTGTCCGTTAATTTTTCATGTCTGCACTGAGCAGTTAGAAGAAGTTTCTGATTGTTTCCTGGGAACCCAAAATGGCTACGTTTGAATCCTGAACTCAAATGTACCAGCTACAGGCTCTCCGACTAGGTTCATTTTACCGTTCTGTACCTCAGGGTGGTTTTCCCATTCATAAAACAATGCTACCCTACTATAAACGGTCATCGGGAAGATTAAATTGGTTGGCACATAAACATTTAGAACAGGGCTTGGTACATAGTTAAGTACTGAGTAAATGTTAATTTTACTCAGTATCACCTTTAATGTTCACACTTCTACGAAAAAGTACTATTACCGTAATTCTCATCTTGAGAATGAGAAAAACTACTTTAACCCAAAAGAGGTTAATGAACTGACATGCAGTCATGTAACTTTTTGGTGGGAGGGCCAAAAGCCAACTTCAGGTCTGCCCCGCCCTCTAAGAGCCCCTTCTCTTAACCAACACTGTTCTTCCATTCCATTTGGCTGGACCTTCACAAAGCAGAACCAAACACTGGAATCGTGGAAGGCTGTACAGCTAGGAGGTGGCAGCCCAGGGCCGGAAGGGAACCCAGTCTCCAGATTCTTGGCGCAGTGACTGCTATTAAACCTGGCGGCGCCCAGCGAGGCGCGAAAGGACTAGAAATATAATTAACAATGCAGAAAGAAAGAAAGGAACAGTCCCCCCCGCCCCCGCCCGGCGTGGCAGCCCCAAGGCTCACCGAGGGTGGCGGTGGCCAAGGCGGGGTTGTGTGCGCTGAGCAGGCCCATGAGGGTGGCCACCAGCTGATCCAGGAAGGGCGAGGCGAGAGCCTCGCGGTCCTGGTAGAGGGGAGGGCGCCGCTTGCGCCGCAGGTAGAAGTGCTCCTGCAGGAGGCAGTCACACGCGGCGGCGCGCAAGGCCGCTAGGTCCAGGACGGGCGCGGGCTCCGCGGGCTCGGGCTCCGCGGGCTCGGCTGGCGGCGGCGGCAGGCCCGACAGGAACGCGGTCTTGGTGAAACTCTGATACCAGCGGTCAGCGTTCAGAGCGAAAGTCTGCGGATAAACCACGTACTTCATGAACTGCATCTTGGTGAGGATTCGCAGCTTCTCGTCCACCGACACGGCCGCGTGCACCGTCGCCTGCCACCGCTCCACTCGCCGCTGCCGTGCCGCCTTGCTCTTGGCAGTCAGGGAGGCCACAATCGGCGGGTAGCGCGCGACGGGGGCCGCCGTGACATCGGGGCCGGTCACTTCTGGAGCCGTGACGGCGGCCTCGGCCGCAGTGTGCAATGATAGCCCCGGCCCGCGGAGGGCTAGCCTGCAGCACCTGGCCGCCGCCATCTTTGCTCAAGGTTTCGGACCCAGAGGTTAATTTCAGGAAATGTCGCTGCGCTCTTGACGTAAGGACCAATCGAAAGCGGCATTTGAGCCAGGCTTGGGGAGGCGGATTCTCAGTGGGCCTGAGATACGTTGCGTCATTCATTTCTTAGCCAATCAGATCACTTCTCCAACTTAGTTTCCAGCGCCCCGGAGCGTTCGTAGACCCGAGGCAGAACTTGCTGCCTGTCGGTTTTCCGCGGGCCGGGCTGGGAGGAGTGAAAGTTTTAAGTAGGAGTTGCCGCCACCTAGGTTGCTCTTCCGACCGCGGCACGAACCCCTTGCCAAATATCATTTAGGAACTTTCTGCACCGGAACCTCTAGCATTTATTGGCTTCATTTGTGTGTGCCACATCCCACCTCTTGTCTTAGTTCTTAGGAGTTGAAATTTAATGGAAAATATTGTTCTAAATGTTTTATGGCTAATACGTGCTTTTAAAATGACGCAAGCATAACTCATAGATGGCCACTGCTAATCTGTGGAAAAATAATTCCATATGTTTCTCTATGTTAATTGATATATAATTTGTTTTAATTCCCCTAATTTACAAAACGGGGAATATACGTTTAGTTGGATTTAACTGGAAAAAAAAGGAAATAACAATAAAAACCACTAAAGAATTGTGTTTAAATTTTGCTTTGTATTAAAACTCATTATTATTTCAACATGAGTCGATTCCTATTAATCTTTCAGCAACCTGAAGAAAGGAACTGTTTTATTTTTATTTTTAATCCTCAGCAATCAATCAATACCTATGCATAGTGGGTCATCACTTAATACCCGCTGAAAAAGTCAATTGTTAAAATTACTGAAAATTTAAGCTCATTTCAGGTGATCTAACTTATTAACTCACACTCCTATTACAGCTAGGAACTGGAAAAATACTTATTTGGATTTATTGCAATAATTCTTGAGGGTATTGAACACCAAACATTTTGTTTCTAAAAGAAAGTTATAACATGTATATCTTTATGTTAGAAGTGATGATGCAATTTATGAAGTTGCAAGTCTATTAAACTGACATTTAGCAATACATACTTCAAATTCATTACAATATATCTTCTGTGAGAAGTTGCTAGCTTGAGATCAGGGTGCCAGCATGGTGGGGTCTGGGGAGAGCTCTCTTCCTGGCTTGAAGACAGCTGCCTTTTTGCAGTGTCCTCACATGGCAGAGAGAGACTGAGCTCACTCATATCCCTTATTATAAGGAGAAAGGCCTATCAGATTAGTGTCCTAACCTTATGATACCTTAATGACTTCCATAAAGGCTCTGTCTCCAAATATAGTCACATATGAATTTTAGGACACAATTCAGTCCAGAACACTATGGCTGATTGGGAAGTAATGATTGTGGAGGGTCTAATTTGGAAGGAGGGAAACCAGTTAGAAGACAATTTGCCATATTTCACGCAAGAGCTGATTGTGGCCAGAAGGGACAATAGCAGTAAAGATAGTGGGAGTGGTTACAGATTCCCAGTTGAGTGTAGGTAGGAGAAAGTCTCCAAAATTTTGGGCCTGAACAGTCAAATAAGAGAAGGCCTATGGACAAGAGATGCATTTTTCCTTTAATCTCTCATCTTTTTCTGGGGTGGGCGTTGGAGAGGGAGGTGATTTGGGGAAGGAAATAGGAGAATTTGTGAAATATGAATTTATCTATTTATATCTGTTTATTTGATTGACATTCTCCTAGAAGAAAATAGATAGTAAAGATTTAATATCCCTATTAAAGTTGCTGCTGGTCTTAGATTTAAATATTATAGTCAAAAGCTATGACATTCACCAAGGATTTTGGAACCCTCTCTACTTCATTCTTCAATAAGTATTTATCAAGTGACTGCTATATGCCAGCACCGTTCTAGGTACAAAGGAAACAGCAGTGAAAATGGCCTTCATGGAGCTTACGTGCTAGTGGATAAAATCATCTAATCAAATATATCAAATGATCAGATATAGATGTTCAATGTTAGGCAGTGATAGGAGACAATAGGAAAATACAGCAGGGAAGGAGACTAAATCGTATTGGGTGGAGTGGAGTGATTTCAATAGGGCAGAGAAGGCCCCCTGAGAAGGCGACATTCGAATAACATCTGAAGGAGATGAAGGATAGAGCCATGTGGATATCTAGAGGACAAATCTGAGCCAGGGCAAAAGCCACAGTATATCTGGAAAGTGGGAGGAACAGCAAGGAGGGCAGTGGGCTAACGTGGAAAGGGACACTGGCATTTTGTCAGTGATAGCCAATATCTTATTCAGAAACAAGTTCTGATGAGTTGTGTGATGTTTATAATCACAGGTTTGTTTTTTTGTTTTTTGTTTTTATTTTTTTCCCTATTGTGGTTGGGCATCAGAACAGTTCTGTTGATGTTTGGATGAAATGAAAGCTGCCCAGGTGATTGTAGTCCTTACCAGAGCTTCTTATATCTAAAGTTGAGGATATGGGAAGGAAATGGCAACAGGATATTTTCTATGTACAGATGTGGATGAGAGTGACAGCTGGTCCTTTTCAGCTATTTCCTTCACACACACACACACACACACACACATACACACACACACATTTTTTTTTTACCCAAGGCATATTTCTTACCTGGTTGCATATATAACACATTTACATAAAACTGAAAACATAATATAAAGTACCACTAGGGGAGAGGTGTGTATGAGTGTGTGTGTGTGTGTGTGTGTGTGAACAATTTGGTTTAGAATCAACAGGAAGGAAGCTAAGTGTTTACATCTTATGCCAGGTACTATATTAAATACTTCATATAGGTCATCTCCCATAATCTCACAATCATTCTCCAAAGAGAATATTATTTTTCTTCTGATTTTTTTTTTTTTTGCAAAATCACAGAACTCTTGCTCACAACAGATAAAGAATAGCTAAAACATTTTTTTAAGGATTTTATTCATTTATGAGAGACAGAGCGTGAACACGAGGGGAGGGAGGGGCCCAGGGAGAGGGAGAAGCAGACTCCCCGCTAAGCAGGGAGCCCAATGCAGGGCAGGATCCCAGGACCCTGAGATCATGACTGAGCCCAAGTAAGAAGCTTAACCAACAGAGCCACCCAGATGCCCCTACCTAAAACAATTTTGAAAAAGAAGAATAAAGTGGGAGGATCAGTTTACTTGATTTCAAGGCTTTTGAGACCATAATCAAGGGAGGAAAGCTAGCCTTTTCAACAAATGGTGCTGGAGCAATTGGACATGGACAGGCCAAAAATGAAACAAAATAAAAAACCTTGACCTATCTCTTCCATCTTTTGGAAAAATTAACTTGAAGTGGATCAAAGGCTTAAATTTAAACATAAAATTATTAGAAAAAAACAAGAGAAAACATCTGTAGGTGCTAGAGCTAGGCAAAGAATTCTTAGAGTTGACCGAAAGTATGATCCATAAAAGGAAAAATTAATAAATCGGGCATCATCAGATTAAAGCTTTTGCTTTGCAAAACACCCCATTAATACCCTTAGTAAGGAGTGCACTTGTGATGAGCACTGGGTGTTGTATGTAAGTGATGAACCACTGAGTTCTCCTGAAACCAATATTGCGCTGTATGTTAACTAACTAGAATTTAAATAAAAATTTGAAAAAAATTAAGTAAAAAGACTCTGTTAAGGGATCTAAAAGATAAGCTACAGAGTGAGTGAAAATAATTGCAAACCATATACCTGACAAACAACTGGTATCTGGCTTTGTCACTTTCACTTTCCTTATTTAGACCAGATTAATAACACCCACTTTACAAGTTTGCTACAGCGATATATGAGGTGACATATGTAAATGACGCAGAACAACATTTGCTGATACCAAATACTTTATATATGCCAGTGGTTTCAATTTCCTCAGCAACATACTTTAAATCAGAGCGCCGATTTTCCTGAGAGGTAAGGGATTTGCTCAAGCTCATAAGCTCCAGAACCAGCATTAAACCATGATCTCTGACCATGACTCTGACCATGATCTCGCCTGTGCTCTTTACACCAATGGTTTTGTAAATTAGAATGATTCTTCTGGAAGAGATCCAGGAATTCTTAAAAGGTAGTAAGTCGACTTCCTAAGACCGTATGCACAATTTAGTGATAATAGGAAATGGGAATAATATGAAAGTCATCTATAACTACTTAGCATGAAAGAAAATATTTCAGAATTTCTTGTGCGTTATTTTGACTAGTTCATGATTCTTCCTATCCAGGAAATAAGCAACATGAGGGAAACTGAAATATTTTCTCTTGGCCTCAAAAATCTTATCAGAAATACAGGGATAATAGGACAGCACAGCAATGGTCAGACAGTTTTAAGTTTGCTAAGGTACTGAACACAGGAGATCACGATGGAATTTTTATGAATAATGTGACATGATACCAGAGGCAAACCTAAGTCAACTCAAAACGATATAGATTGGGGTGCCTGGGTGACTTGGTTTTTAAGCGTCTGCCTTTGGCTCAGGTCATAACCCTAGGGTCCTTGGATGGAGCCCCTCATCCAGCTCCCTGCTCAGTGGGAAGCCTGCTTCTCCCTGCCCCTCTCTCCCTGCTTGTGTTCCTGCTCTCTCTCTCAAATAAATAAATAAAATCTTAAAAAAAAAGACATAGATTGTGTGGATGAGTGGAGAAAGTTAACTGCCACAGCAAATAATTATTGATCTAATTTTGCTCCCATGAAATAAAAGCATTTCCACTTTTATTATAATTAATATAATCATTTCAACTTTTATTAGTGGAGGACAGAGTCCTCCACGGTGGGTGAACAACTCAGGCTTTAGTGTCCTGCAAATCTACATAACAACAAGCAAATATGATCATAACAAAGGATGATTCACTAAATAAAAAGTAGTAATTGGGATCAACTTCTATAGTCCATATGTGGCAGTTTCCCACAGAAATTAAGGTTAATACATCAATTTAAAAAAAACCACAAAATTTATCAGATTCCAGAGAAAATTTTTACCCCAGGCACTACCAAAATTTGTAGGAATAAATTGGGACTGCTTTTCTTACTGACTGATATTTTGGATCATGATTATAACATAGCACTGAGCTTTCACATTATAATGGTTTGTCTTAAAAGGGTGAGTTGAAAAATAACCTGCAAAGTACCTTCGTAAGAACTTGAAAAGTACAAGTATGTATTTATTGTTGCTGTTGTTGGTGTTGGAGTTGTTGGTAGTGGTGGTTAAGCAGTACACATATTGATAGAGGTTTAACTCTTGCTCTGACAAAGTACATATGTTGGTCATATTCATAACTGAAAATTTCAATTTCAAAAATAACTAAAATGAGAACACTTCTGTGATTTTCACTTCTCAAGATAAGTTTGATTAACAAGTAGATAAACATTTCAGATTTACAAGAAACTGCTAATTCAGGATTCTCAAACTTCTTGGTTAGCATCTTCTGTTGGTATCCTATTGATCAGAACTTGCTGCTTTTCAGCATGTTTACATAATTTATAATTGATGTTTACAAAGGTAAATCAGAGCCGCTGCAGAGGTTCAGTGGCCCTTTCGAAATCAATTTTTCTTAAATAATAAATGCTCAAGGAAAACAATTCAGAGTCCAAGGGATGGGCAGTGAAAATCTCTCTTCCTTCTTCACTCCCAGTCCCTCCTTTTCCTTCTCCAGAGGCAGCCTCCTGTACATTCTTCTAAAGCATTATATTCCTGTGTAAGAATATCTACATATATATACACGCACACACTCAAAAGGACATGTGAGATGCTATTTATTCTTGTTACTGACTGCCTATTCAAACTTGCTCTGAAAAGCTATTTCTTTCCTGCATCTTGGAAAAAATTTAAGGCAAGTTCTATTATTTTTCTAATTGATCTTAGATAAGTCCTCCATTTGCTTCTAGGCACAAAAATGTCTTAGTTCTGTAATTCCATGTTCAGCTCAATGCAATAAGAAACAGAAAAAAAAAATGCTGTCAGCTTTATTTAAAGTTCTATGTTCTCTCCACCCCTATCTCAGTCTGCCTATGCTGTCTGCTTGCTATAGGAGGGGGCTAGGGTGGGCTTCTGTCTCCCCACAGCAGCTTCTCCCCCAGCTCACTGGGCTGCCAGGTTGTGAACCAGTCCACTATGCTCTCAAACACCAGAAGACCAATACTAAGCTCCTCCAAAGAGTCCCAGTACAAGGTCATTTTCTAGCTAAGCTGGGGATAAAGGAAAATCACCTCTCCTACCCTCTCAATGATGAGGTTGGGTGGGGGAGACTCTTGGCATCCCCTCTCAGTCTCTCCTGTCTTTTGGGTTGAGGGGAGGGGTCAAAAAATACAAAATCATGTTTCATAAACTTCTTTGCAATTCCTGCATGGATAGCCTGGTAATTTACCTAATATGGAACTAGTTGGTACCTCATGTTTGAGGGCTTCAGCTGAAAATAAGAAATAGTCTTATATACACACATATATACATATATATATGATATTATTATTACATATAGTGTATAATTAGTATAGTATGTATTATACTATAGTGTAATATATAATAGTATATGCTCTAATGTTATGTATGTATGTGTATATATAAGAGAAAATGAGAGAGGGAAATGGGGTGGAAGGGAGAGAGAGAAAGAGAGCTTTGTCCTCTTTTTTGAAATCATTTTAGCTATATCATCAAGGAACCAAATATACTCAACATAATTTTTGAGTTTTATTACAGTCTAATACAAGCATTGATCACCTACTGGTATGTATGGTCATTTTCTAAGAATAAACACATTTGATTAATCAAATCACCCGTTCCCCAACTTTTGCTTTACTAAGAAAGTCCCTGGGGAAAGCAATCTTTCCAGAACATAAAGGCAAGCTTCACAAGGAGAGGCTCCCTGCCCCTCGCTCTTTTTTTTTTTTCCTTCCTGGAATGAAGATGCAGGAAGACATAAACCATCAGGATAAAAGCCCCATTCTAAGAATGGATAAGAGGCAGAAAGAGGTGTGTCGGGGACATTAATATCTTCTTTAAGTCATTCACTAATCCAGATGCTTGCCTCCAGACTTTTTGTTATGGGAGGGGAAAAAATGAGCAATACTGGTTTATTGCTATGCTGTAGATATGTTTATCTGCAATCTGCTTTCTTTTACTCTTGGCTTCAGAGCAGCAGACCTGATCACTGCCTCCCACAAAGCTCATAAAGCTATAAATATTTTATATTGATGCTTATATAGAGAGAAACATATGATTTCTTTTCCTGTTTGAGAAGGATTTGTTTTAAATAAAAAGAGAATTAATCTCATACATACCATGAACAGTCCCCTAGGGCAACAGATAAAAATGTAACTCACTTTTTTTTCTGTAGCTGCATTATAGTCCATGGTACGCATTTGCCATAATTTATTTAGGCAATCTCCTGGATGAACATTCAGGTTAATTCATTTTTTTCTAATTTCTTTTTTTTTCTTCTTTTTTTTTTAACGTAACAAGTAATACTGTAATAAATATTTTAAAGTACTGATGTTTTTATTTTTGTGGGCTAGACCTGAAGAGTGGAGTTTCTGTGACACAGGTAATATGAATTTATATTTTTAGACGTATTACCAACAATTTATGCTCCTACCATAGTGTATAAAGTACACATTTTCTCACCTTCTCACTGTGTTTGCCAAGGTATATAAAATGTCACCATTTGGGGTGCCTGGGTGGCTCAGTTGGTTAAGCGTCTACCTTCAGCTCAGGTCATGATCCCGGGGTCCTGGGATGGGCTCCCCGCTGAGCAGGGAGCCTGCCTCTCTCTGTCTATTGCTCCCCCTGCTTGTGCACTCTCTCTGTGTCAAATAAATAAAATCTTTGAAATGTCATTCTTTTTTTTTTTTAAAGATTTTATCTATTTATTTGAGAGAGAGAGTGAGAGAGAGCACGAGCAGGGGGAGGGGCAGAGGGGGAAGCAGACCCCCCGCTGAGCAGGGAGCCTGACTTGGGGCTCCTTCTCGGACCGGGAGATCATGACCTCAGCCAAAGGCAGATGCTTAACCGACTGAGTCACCCAGGGGCCCTGAAACGTCACCATTCTTTATCATACCTATATATATCTCCCATAATGTAAATTCCACAAGAGCCAAAATCTTGTCTTTTTCACAGCTATCTCCCTAGCGCCTGGAGAATATATATTTCCATTGTAAACAACTAAGAAGAGATCTTATCTCTGGGTGTATTCTTTTTAAACACATGCATATACCCTAAGAATAATAATGTAATTACCCTTCAACATTCACATGCCATATCTTGTCTACAACTAGCTAGGAGAAGAACATCTAGGAATACAATGTATTTAAGACTTATTTGGTGGTGGGTGAGGTAAGAAAGATGGAAACCTTTGGAAACATGAAAAACAGCCCAAGGAGGAAAGGTCTGGTTGGAGAATATAGCAGGAGCTTCTGATTCTTTTGATGGCCACATGAATATGCTGCCCTCCTGAGCAGAGACAGGACTACAGGGGAGAAAACAGTAAGTGGGGCAAGCCTGCGAACCAGTAGTGAGGTGTCTCACTCATCTCCAGGACAAACTCTTAAGGGGCTCAAAACACTCAGTAATCAATATACATAATATTTTAATGAAACATCTTTAAACCAATCAAAATTAGTATCAAAAAGTCCATGAGGAACAAACTATGAACATTTTAAATAAAGACAGGATCAGCAGAAGCACTGATGTACTCACAATCTACTCAGAGTGAGTCTAGAAGTGAGCCCCTTGCTTCCTAAAATGCTAAACTGGTGAGTTTCCCTTCATCCTATTCTCTGCCTGCTGTTTCTGGTCCTTCATCCCCAACAAGGACTTCTTAGGAGGACACCAATGAAATTGAATATACTTTTGTTGGGGGGGGAGAGGGAGAGGGAGAATCTTAAGCAGGCCAGGGGACTCAATCTCATGACCCTGAGATCATGACCTGAGCTGAAATCAAGTGTTCGTTGCTCAACCGACTGAGCCACCCAGGCGCTCCATGAATATATGTTTGTTTGTTTGTTTTATATACAGGGCCAGATTTTAATATGGCTTAGTACTCCACCAAACTGATTATACCCTAAGCATGAGGCTATATATTTTCCTATTTCTTTATCATTGAAATATGAACATGTCTGCAATGTGAACTCTGAAATCCAAACATATATTTCAAATGTTCTTTCAACTTACACAACACAATGTTCCTTAACTTATGCACATGGCAGTAATCTGTTATATTTAGAACATATGGCTGCATTTGATATATCAAATGTCTTTTGCAAGTCATCATCCCAGTTTTATGGAAACTTGTCTGCAATATGACATAGGGGGAAAACAATGACTTTCCTCTCATTATACATTAGATTTTTTTTTTTCATATTCACATCAATATGAGTTGGTCTAAAAATTAATTTTTCCTAAAATAACTCGAGACTGTTAAAACAGTCTTAAACAACTTATAAACAACCATCAAAGTGTGTTATTCACAGTGGGAAAGTAAATGGTTACCTCTTTTTGGGAGAGGATTTTGGTGATATAGTTCAGCCTCATAAAATGTCTATTACTTCTGACGTTGAGGAAATAACATAATTCAAAGACAGTGACTCAATATAATTTCAGAAATTAAAAAAAAAAAAAATATATATATATATATACACACACAACTTGTAAGGATGACCATAGGTCAACTGCTGCCCACTCCAGGAAAAAGTTCAGCCTTGCCCAGGTGGGGCCAGAGACTCACCTCTCATTGCACCATTAGCCCCACCCCTCCCCACAGCAGATCTAAGTCCCTGTTTCTTATCAGAATATTTAAAGATCCCAGAACCGTTGAACTGCATATAGGAACATTCCTTCTTCTAGGACAGCTAGTCTGTGAATCCTTCCACCCAGTTCCCTGGTTCTCCACCAACGTCACTTTTCCCTTCTCTTCCCAAATAGTGTGCCTTCTGCCCTTTCTCTCCTGCATTTGAGTTTGCCTCTTCTCCTTCCTCTATTTTATATAGTCATGTGTGAGAGGGGAAAACAGCCCTGAAAACACGGTCTTTACTTGGGGGTTACAGGAATCCAATCACTGTTTATCTTTCAGTAAACTCTGAGGTGGAGCAAATGGTCTCCAGGTAAAAGTGAAAGAGGGGAAGAGAGAAAGATGTCAAGAATAACTTGCTTGGCACTTGGCAATATAATCTTCATTATTTGTAATAGGAAATTTGTGATTGTAAATAGTAGACATTTCTAATAGCAAATAGCACTCATACACACAATATCGAACAACAGGGGACTGTTTAGGTAAGTTGTAGTATATTTACATTAAAAAATCCTATGAAACCATTAAAATAAAATTTATAAAAATAATAAAATGCTTTTGAAATAAAGACACATTTAAAAACCAAAATTAAAAAAACCCTGCAGAAACAGCATGATCTAATAAGAAATATATGCACACAAAGACACATAGAAAAACCCAGGAAAGAAGTACAATTAAAATGTTGACAAAAGTTGAAAGCAGGCAATGAAATTATTGGCATTTTTCTTCCCTGTAATTTCTAATTTATCTTTACTGGGATGTTTCTTTACTCTTTCTTTCTTTTACAAATCAGAACAAGATTTAACTTAGAAGAAGTTAAGAAAAAAAGTAAGATATTACCAGAATCTCAATAGATGCCTCACATATTATTCCATCAGATGGCCAACTACCTGCTAAATATATCGGATCATATAGTAAAATTCTCACCCAAAGTAGAATTCTGGCCTACACCTTGAGCTGACAAAAACAAAACAACCACAACAGAACAGTTGCAGGGGTATCACAAGAAGACAGGTAGCAGGAAGAAGAGCAAGATAGAAGGCACAGTGTCATGTCTGCTCTACATCAGTGGGAGAGTAAACAGAATCTTAGACCTGTGCCCACAACACGTCATGAACTAGAAAGTGATGCCCTTGGCAGAAGAATTTCTTCTTTTATAGCTTCACCTCCATGACTCCCTGAGCCCAGCAGTCATCAGAACACGAAATCTTTGATGTGGGCTGATTTGGGACCTGAGTTTATCCTTTATATTGTAACGACCATATCTTCTGTGTAGAGGCTTGTATGTAACGTAAATTTTGCCTATGATTTTTGAGGTGATGGTCAACTATGGGAGAACTATGAGCAGGGACATTATGCCTTATGGAACAGTAAGTGCTGGTAGCAAAGAGTAAACATAAGGGGTCAGAGTGGAGGTGTAAGAATTGTCAAGAAAAGAATGTTGAGGGCACCTGGGTGGCTCAGTTGGTTAAGCGACTGCCTTCGGCTCAGGTCATGATCCTGGAGTCCCTGGATCGAGTCCCGCATCGGGCTCCCTGCTTGGCAGGGAGTCTGCTTCTCCCTCTGGCCCTCCCCCCTCTCATGTGCTCTCTCTCAAATAAATAAATAAAATCTTTAAAAAAAAAAAAAAAGAAAAAAATGTTGAGACTCTGAACAAAGCTGCCTGAAGTGATGGTGGAAAAAGCCATCTATAGGAGAGATATTTTGCATGTATAATGGACTAAACTTGTATGTGGGAAATAAAGGAAAATGAGACATCTTCTAGAACAATTGTAAGGGAAACAACACAGATGGTAGCATCATTTTCCAAATGTGAAGGAAAGAAGGTATTTGTGGGGGAAGATGATGCATCCAGTTTTGGATAGCCTCTTAGCAACTATTTGATATATGACAATGGAACTCAGGACATAGGACTAGGCTAGAAATATAGATGTTGGTGTCAATAAATATGTGGTAGGTTGAAACCATGGGCATCAGTGAGACTGCTTTGAGACATTATTGAGAATGAGAAGAGAGTAGTTTGGACCTTGATGGACACCAGTATTTTAGGAGTTGACAGATTAGAGAAACTTTGCCAAGGCAAAGGAAGAGAAACATCTTCAAAGGTAGGGAGAAGGCCTAGAAAGAGTAGTTTGGTAGAAATCATACTAGAGAATCCCAAGTAGTGTTGAACCATGAAGAGAACCCCAATGAGAAACAGATCATTCCCATTGATTTGAGAACAAAGAAGCCATGAGTGACATTAGTCAGAACACAATTATGCGGTGAACTGAAAACTACTTTGCTCTGGGTTGTATAGGTGAGGACACGCCCACGTCTGTAAGTCCTTTTCAAAAACTGAATTTAATAACGAATACATGCAAGATGATATTGATAATATTTTTCTAAAATTTAAAGAATAAAACAAATAAACATTACCAGTAGCTTTGAAGAATTCCCCCTCCACTGACACCCCAATCTCATCCCTCCTTCTCCTCACCCAGAGGTAGCAACTATCCTGAACTTTGTGTTTGCAGTTCTTTTGTTTGTCTACATGGTTTTATCATGAGTGGATACGTTTAAATATTTACTTTCTGAATGTCAGCCCTGGACTTGTGCAGTGAACAACTTGTGTGACTGTTCAAGGTAGTCCTAGTTCTATATTGTTTAGTTTTGATGGTTTGGAACTTTTTATAAATGGAGTCACACTATATGTATTTTCATCTGTGATGAGCCTAACCATTTAACTTTAAGTTTCTGAGATTTATCCATTTTGAATATGATAATTGTAGTTTGCTTTTATGTTATATAGTATTATCTTTTATGGAAGGACTTAAATAGGGTAATCCTCCTGTTGTTCAACACATTGTTTCTCATTTTTGGCTATTTCAAATAATACTCCTTGAATACCTTCTCAATGGTATATGCTGGAAGTGGAATGGTTGGGTCATCTTCAACTTTATGAAGTGTCAAATATTTTTTCACAGAAATTATTTTCACTTACTAGAAGTTTATCATCAGCAACACTTGATATTGTCAGACTTACATATTTGCTCATTTGGTGTGTGTAAAATGGTATTTTTAGGTGTGGTTCTAATTTACATCTCCCTGACCACTGGTGAATTGGAACATACTTTGATATATTTATTGATCATTTATATTTCCTCTGCTATGACATGCCTGTTCAGGAGTTATTCATCTGTTTTTAAATGATTTATAAGTGTTTTTCCAGTTTGTGGCCTGACTTTTCATTTTCTTTTTTGTGTCATTTGATAAATATAATTTCTTAACTTTAATGTGGTCATTTTTATGTTTTGCTCATTTAAAAAATCTGATTGAAGAGATACTTCTCAACCCTGATGTTATAGATATATTATCTCGGTTTTATTGATTTTTTTTCACATTTTAGTCTTTAATTCATTTGGAGTTGATTTTTCTGGATGGTGTGAGATAAGGATCCACTTTCCATGTGTTTCCTTATGACTAAGAAGTCGTTTCTCTCCATACTACAGGCAGCTGAGACCAGCAGGGATGACATCCTGCACCATGAATAACTGCATTTCTGGATTTCCTAAAAGCAACCCTCCTGCCTCTAATTTTCTGCATTAAAACATTCTGCTCTAAACAGTCAGGCTGAACTCTGAGTGTTACAAGATCGCTGAGGGAATAGTCAAGGGTAAAAACTTGAATTTGCTAGCAATAATCCAGATGATTCTAAATTTTTTCCCAAGCAATGGAGTAAAATAGATAGCTGGGGACAGTGCAGAAGGGTATGCAAGCTTCAAGAGACGATGGGACATTAAGGTTTATAGACTGAGTGATTAGAATAATGCACCACGGGGTCCAGATTGGACAGGAAGAAGGTGTCTGTTCATACACGCCCACGTGAGCACACACGTGTGTGTACACACAGGCAACACTCAACATTCTCATTTTGGTTTTTGTACATTATTCAGGAAATATTAATATTCCTCAAATTGTCTTTTGTACAATGAATTTGAACTTTAATGCATCAGAAAAGAGGAGACTTCAACCTTTAGTTCAAAAAGTAGATGGCAAAGATCCTTAGAATTGGTAGCACTTAGAAATCTATGAGGATCAGTATATTTCATTGAGGGACTTAAATTATGTGAATTATCCAGTTCATCTTTAAAATGGAAACAATAGCATTTCTACCTGATAATGATATTATTATGTTTAAATAATACTTCAACATGCTTAAAAGAGTGATAAGCACATTGTGAGTGTTCAATAAATTTTAGCTATTATCATGATTATCTAGCGCCCTGTCATCTTTGGGAGAGGGATCAGGAAGATGAACTAGTCCAGACATCTTAATGAGATAAAACACACTATTTTTCCTGAGCCTGCCCTCAACTCCTCATCCTCTGACACTCACACAATATCTATTTTATGTTTGTGGGAAGTTTTCATTTATAACACCCCAACATATGCCACTTAGGATTATAATAAATATTCCGTAGAGCAGTGATAACATTGCTATAACATATGGTCCTCAAACTAACAGTATTAGCATCACCTGGGAACTCATGAGAAATGTATATTTGGGAGTCCCTAGATCTACTAAAACAGAAACTCTGGGGGGGTGATGCCCAGCAATCCATATTTTAGCAAATGCCTTAGTTCATTCTGATGCATGCTAAAATTTGAGAACCACTGCTTTGGGGTGTCATTCTGGGTCATGGTTGGAAAAAGAATTTACCCCATATGGTACACATAGATTTCAGTTAACAGGCTACTTACAGAGGTGTGGACAGGGTTAAGTGAGCAAACGAGAGATGGTGAAATACTCAGAGACTAGCAACAGTAGGCGGACATGCCCACCTCAAGTTCTGAAGGGGCAAAAAAAGAAAGCTCATTACCAGAGCCCAGAGAGACCTGTCCTCTGAAGGAGGAACCACTTGATGGGACCTGTCATCATGGGAAATCCAGGTACAAAGCAGGGAGGACATAAAGAAGAAACACCCTAACTTCTCTCTTCAGACCCTTTACCCAAGCCAGCTAGAAACCAGTCAGAAAAGGAGCCCCCCGGGGGAAGGCAGTTCTCAGGACTCAGCTTCCCAGTGCAGGGAGCGTGGCAGAGAAGGGCAGAGAATAGATTTGGAAGCCGGGTGCAGATGGAGAATGACCAGTGCATATATTGGGAAGCCTGTGCGAAGAGAAATGGGAGGTGAGGGCGTCACTAATAGAGGCTGTAATTGGAAAGACAGATCAGGTATCTCCTCAGTGTCTCCTCTTTGTACGTGCAGTTAGTTAGAAGGACTGGAATAGTAGACACTAGTTTCAGATGAGAAAATTTTGGCCTCATCGAACAAATACCGAGTGCATGTCATGTGCTTGACACTGTATTAGGCACGGGCGAGTCAGCTGTGACTAAAATAAAACTCTTGCTCTCCCGAAGCTTAGGTCCTGAAGCCAGGGAGATAGGAAATCAACAAATGTGTAATAGTTCACGTGGTGGATAAGCACTCCAGAGGGTAATAAAATATAAGACACGGGAACAGAGAACGATGGTGGACGTTGCTTTTTTTTAATATAAGTTGATCAGGAAAAACTTTGCTAAGGGACAGCTGAACAGAGAACTGAAGGGAAGGAAGGAGTGAGCCTTGAAGGTATCCAAGGAAGGAGTTCCTAGGCAGACAAAGGAGCAAGTGCAAAGGTTCTCACATGAATAGGAGAAGGACGAAGGAGGAGGGGCAGGAGACAATATCAAAGGTAGCAGGAGTTACTTCCATTGTATTCATAATTCCATAGAAATCATCTTGTTTATGGTTGGTATCCAGGGTTAAGCCCTAAGCCTTCTTTCTGTAAAGAAATAAGGTTTTTATTAATTGCATATTTATAGCAATACAAATTCACTGCAGAAAATCTGGAACATTTAGAAACGGCTAAGATCTTTTTCTTTCTGTAAATCTTTGTTGTTGTTATTTGTCTCTTATTTTGGGAAAGGGTGATATGTCCCATCCAATAAATCCAATGATATTTCATAATTTGAGAGTATTTTAAAATTTAAATAAACTTCAAAAAATTTTAGAGTAGTTTTAGATTTATAGAACAGTTGCAAAGATATTATAGAACTCTATTTCCGTATTCCCCTCAACCAGGTTCTCCTGTTTTCAACATTTTACATTACTGTGCTGCGTATGTCAGAGCTAAGAAACCAGCCCTGGTGCATTTCTATTAAGTAAACTCCACTCTATTTGGAATCCAATAGTCTCTCCATAATGTCCCTTTTCTGTTCCAAGATCCCATCCAAGATACTACATTACATAGTCTTCATGTCTCTTTAGCATCCCCTGGTCTGTGATAGCTTCCCAGATTTTCCTACATTCTCATGACCTTGACAGTTGGGAGAAGTACCAGTCAGCTTATTTGGAAAGTACCTCTCAAATAGGTTTGTTTAATATTTTCTTCATGGTTAGTTTGGGGTTATGGGTCTCAGGGAAGAACACCACAGAGGTAAAGTGCCATTCTTATTAAATAACATCAAGCACACATGCTATCAACATGACACATTTTTGTGATGATTTTAAACAAGGAATTTAACAACAATTGAAGATTTGCATAGGGGATAAGCACCACAAAAACATTGGGAAGCGCCAGGAGAAGTTGGGTATTTTTGCAGTAAAGCAAAAGGATATACTTCTGTACTTTGCATATGCCCACACACACACACACACACACACACACGGTTATACACACAAAAGAATACGTTTGTACTTTACATATGGATGCATATACAGGCTTTTTTAAAAGTAAAAACTGACCACAAGATGTCGCTGTTAACTAATGTTTGAGCAAGAAGGTTGCCTCAAAGAGTCGTTAGGTTTTGCAGGGCCTATGTGGTTAGAAACCATTATTTAAAAAATTTTGGTAATAAATAACCCCCCAAATGTTTCAGTTTTACAAAACCACTAGAATATTTTGCGTTTGGGATACTACATTTTTTTGTTCTTTGAGTTTCACAAAATATTTTTCCTTGAATTCACACCCAAGTATATTTATTTGGAAATTTAATTTAAAAAATAGGGTTAGCTAATGAAGTTGAATGCTCTATTCTTAAACAGAAAAAAAAATCCACAGAAATCACTCTGAGTTTATATTACCCTTTTGACCAGTAACAATAGTGTTATTTTCACTAATGAACATTTCCTCGAGAAAAAATTCAATAGAAGATGAAAGGAGAGCATCATATAGGAAGCTTGACATAACTAGAATTGGTCTTATCCCCAAACAATAACTTAGAAACAAAATTATTAAATTTGTATTGTTTACTTTTCCACTATGTAATTTTAAAAAATGACTGCAGGTAAAGTGGAAAGAAGTCTATTTTTAACCTTCTATTTCCAGCATATCCATATTTAAACTTTCCTGGATAGAACAGTTTTGATTTCCAAAGCGGATCCCATAACTCTGACTCTCTGATGGTTTTGCCGCTTCCTCACCCTGCTTTCTCCAGAATCCTCTCTCCCTCCGTTTTTCTTCTGCCCCTGACAGTTCCTTTCACTTTTTCCATTCTTTGTGAATTTAGGTTAGCCTCATCATTTGCTGAATAGCAATAATGACTAGAAAGTTCTTCTAGTCGAGCTAGCTATCTACTTCTCTGTAGCTTTTACCCACTGGTCCTACTTTTGTCCTTGGGAACCACACAAAGCTAAATCTTTTCCTGCTTCTACATAACAGACTTTGTGATACTTGGTAACAATTGTCGTTTACTTCCCTAAGCTTCTCTTTCGTTTTCCTAAACTCACCCAGACTTTCTGGGCATTTTAATATTAGTACTACTTTTAGATCCTCATCATCCTGCTACTCCCCTCTGATATTATAGACTTGCAAGAGTCTTAAAATGTGACACCCAGAACTGAAATTTAATATGGCAGACATAGCTGGAGGAGGCAAGAAGGCATCGGGACCATTTTGGTAGCTTAATGACATCACTCACTTTATTACTTTATCAACCCTTTGTAAACCCTCTGCCACTAGGTTCCTGGTGGTCTGGTGAGTGTGCACGTGTGTGAGTGTGTGCATGTGTCTGAGCCCCACCTATCTCTCTAGCCTTATCCTGAACCTTACTGCTTCTTGCATCTAGGCTACGGCTGACTAAGTAGAAGATGTCTGTCCCCTCAGCTTCATTTCCTCTTTTAATAACACAAGCCGCAATGTGTATGTTTGAGATACAATTATCTGTGTGTGTGTGTGTGTGTGTGTATTCAATGGGTTCTTATATCATTCATGTGGAATCTTTCCATGTGCTTATCAATAATACAGAAGAGAGGAAAGTTCTATTTGCTAGATTTCTTGTAATAATGTAGCCAAAGCAGGCCAGCTGGAGCTGGACTTGAAATCCCACGTGTTTGAATTGTCATCTAGATTTAAATAAACCTATGGATTAATGAACTTTTTTGGAATAGAACACCTAGGCTTGACGGCTCTCAGTAAACAGAAAACAATGAGATCGTAAGATAATGAAGTGGCTCTTAGAATGTAAGAATAAGAAACAGATGGACTGGTTTCAGGCCTTGTGTCTCCCATTTACTAGCTATGACACGCTGGGCAGCCCTCGTATTTGGTTTGATATCGACTCCCAGTGTTAGTGTAAGGGTTAATTGAGTTGAGGTATATAGGCTCTTAGAATAGCACCTGGTCTATAGAGTGCACTCAGTAAAATACAGCTATTATGATTAATAACAAACAGTTCTCAAATACGTTCATACCTTCTGTACACATAGAATTGACATATATTTAAAGAAACACATTGATGGATTTACAGTGATCCCAGAATACCTGGCCCCCTTGGTAATCCAGTTACTGCTTATGAAAAACCTGTCAAGAATTGAGGAACTGGCTTCCTGGGATGGGTTAGAACTGTCTCACACAGGATCGATTTTTAACTGAAGCTCCAGCAGCAATCTAACCCACTGGCCTTCCTCCTTTCCTCAGTGTGCCCAATAGTAGCATTTAGCTCTGGTTCATTTGACCATCAAGTATTAGTCTGCATAGGGTTCTGAGAGAGAGGGTGGCTACGTCTCCTTCGTCTCTCTCCTCACTACCTCTTTAAATTCTGGATCTCCTTTTTAACTTGGGGCTCTCCAAAAACTGAGACTTGCTGGAGGAAAATAAAAACCTTCCTATAATATACCACACTTTATGCCCTCAGTCTTTTAGAAAATGACTCCAGGGAAATTAAGGCCTCTGCATTAGTTCCTTTAAATGAAGACAGTTTGGAGAATTTCAAAAGGCTTTCACCATTACCTCATTTCCATCCCCTGGGTACCTTTAAGTGGCCAGCTCAGCAGGAAATCGGGCAATGAATTTCACAATACTGTATTATAAACTAAAGATTCACTGACTTTCCTCCCATGTCCACTATCCATCGTTATCAATCTCTCCACAGAAAATCATCATCTGGGCACAGGTCTTACAATATAGTTGCCCCAACACAATTTGGTTCTGGCACAGTGACACTTTCATCTTCACTGATAATCTGGTGATTTGTTCCCACTGATTTCCTGTCAAAATGGTGGTACCAGACTATGTCATAATTCCAATATAGATATGCTATTATGAATTATGTACATTATTGAATTATTAGGAAAGCAGATTGAGCCATATTCACTTACAGGCTCTGTGGTACTACCAAGTTTAAATTAGGCAATGTTAGGAAATTTATGAATTCTTTAGCAGTTTACTAAAGAAGTTCCATATTCACAAGTATATTGTCAAGTTATTTATATGGAAATCCAGACTAGAGTCCTGCCTTAGAGAGCTATAAGATCTATAGTTTTCCCCTGCTTTTCTTTTGATTTTACTCTAGTAAAAGGACAATTTTATCATATATAAAGCCAAAGCTTTTTTTTTTTTGCATTGATACTTTGCACTGAAAGATATGTTCTTAACTCAGAGAATTTCAAATTTGGATTCATAGTCCCCTTCCTCTCCAGTCTGTGAGAACAATTTTTCCCTTTGAAAGGAATCTGCACATTAACTTGAGAATACTTAAGAGTACATTTATCAGGAATAAGCACAATCTCATTAAGTATCTTTAATTAAATTTCAATGATATTGATTTTATCTGAAGGACACATTATTCGTGATTTTTTCTGAATACAAATTACTGTAAACCTCGCTCTCTGGCCTTTTCCCTCAGAGGACAGTTAAGGTAAGCAATGATGTATGTTCCAGGACATGGTCAGCAAGAAGAGCAAAAGGTCCTCTAAAAGCCATCCCCTTCACTTGTCTTCTTATAATTGGAGATGTGGGGGGAGTTATCCACCAATGTGGTTGCTGGCTCTGAGTCTGTGTATCTTCACTGGAGCTCAGCACAACCTGAGCCTTGGGACAGAATCTCTGTGGGAGTTGGTGGAAGTCCATCACTCAACTGTGTGGTTATAGACCATAAACATTCCAGGAAAACAGCAAAGAGCACTGGGCCTGTTGGCTACATGGCTCCAGAGTCTCCATCGGTCCTCTTTGACATAAGTGAAATAATATGGGTTCTAAACACTATGCTTTTGCAATCCAAGGGATCACTAAGCAATTTATATTATGACGTTAACTTGGCTTCTAAACTTGGTCAGTGAATACCAGGAACAGTGTACCGACTTAGAACCATCACTAAGCAATTTATATTATGACGTTAACTTAGCTTCTAAACTTGGTCAGTGAATACCAGGAACAGTATACTGACTTAGAACCGGGAGACAGATCTAGCTTGACTTCATGTTTGTTCTGTATAAGATAGCGAAACAAAAGAACTACAAACTTTGACATATGGATATAAAATGGGTAATTACATCACAATTTGCTTACAAATGATAAATTTGTGGGAACGTGAAGGGTTATGATGATTAAGTTCTTCAAGTGCACATGCCTCTGTAATGTTAGAAAACTGATGTGGTTTTCCAAAGAAAAGTATATTTTTCCTCCTGCTGAACAGAGATCCCTCTGATTCTGCTCATTTATGCACTATGGACATCAGTAGGGAATCTGGCTGAGGGACTCTCTGCTATTAATGACTTTGGATCAGGATATTTCCTTGAAATTGATATTGGAACTGGGAATAATCTCCAGCTAATGTCTTGAGTTTAGACGACTTATTGGATTTGCAATGGCTCCTTTTAATTTGCAGTTCTAGAGGCTTTCCATGGATCATCATCAAAAACTGTACATTAAAACTCTGTTACTCAACACTATCTATTACATGACATGGATTAGAAGCCCTTCAATGAGGGAAAATGGATGGGCTACGGATCTATTTCTACATCAGAACACAAGCACTGAACTATGGTAATGCCGCAGCTAGTCGCTGACCTCGTCTTCGCTACCGCCCCCCCCAACCCCCAAGGATTACAGAGACAAATGTAGTTTTAGTCCCTTCCCCCTTCCCGTCCATCTGCCACATAGTCACTTTTCACCAGCACTTAATTCTCTATCAAAATATTTTTCCAGGATGAGAAAAGAACCAACTTCCAGGCACGAGAAAAAAGAGAATGAGTGATTCTAGTTAATGACTTCCAGATAAGAATTTGCTTATTTTCCTAATGGCCTACTGTGTCCTGCTAAGCTATCATGTCACAGAACAGATAACTTTAATGGGAGAACTGCCTCAGGATCTTGGGATGGAGCCACAGCACCTCTGTCTACATAAAGTATTTTTTTTAAATAAATAAATTAATGGGACCTGCAAACAAATGGAATCTAAGAATAATATAACCAAGTCTTCAGGCAAAATATCTTCACAACATGTGAAATTAATAAAAGTAAAATCTCTAAAGACTACATGCATAATTTTTTGTCTGTCATGAGAAAACATTTTCTGTCCGTAGGCGACAGTGTAGAGGAAGATGTGAACGCAGTGAGAACATACTTGTTCACTTGAAGGCAGGATTGAGAATTCCAGGTTAGTGTGGCATCATTCCGATGTCCTTCTGCTGTTTTCTGCCATAATTATCTGAGATACATCTCCCAGAGTAGCCGCTAATATGAAACCCCTGCTAAACAAAATGTAAACACTAAACAAAGAATAATGATGGTCTTTAGTTCACCACAGTGGTCTGACCACATCAAACATGAATGAGTAGGTGGTTTCCAGAATACTGTCAAATAACAGAAAACAATCTGTTGCTGAAAATAACATTGAGTGGTGGAGGAAGAGATCCCCAAATTGTTTCACCCTCATAAATAATAAATGAAATATAGAAAAACTATTCATAAAAACACAATAGCAGACCAGGGCTACCATTTAAGAAAAACATTTCAGTATGCCCTACTATAATTAATAGTTATAGAGAGAAAAAGTAAAAAATTGGTCACCATTTTCAGAACTACTGTAGCATGGAGAGGACCTTACCTGCCTCCAAGAACATACTTACTTTTTGCCTGCTTTTATCAATCTGTAAATGATGCCCAGGAGGAAAAAGAGAAGTCCTACTTTAAGGAGGTACTGGGTTTAATGTTTGCAAAGTGGCTTGTTTGCCTAGAATTTTTCAAAAAAATAAAGTACAAAGTATTATTATAGCATTTGTGGCATTTAAACCTATAATTAAACTGACCAAATATTTTCCATAAACCCTCATTTATATTTAGTCCTTTACAAATTTTTTTGCAAGTTCATAATTTGAAGCTAAAACTTTCTATATTCTATATATTAGTAGCTTGGAATCACTTAAAAATTATTCAGACAAGTTTGAATTTTGGTGATTTGTCTGGGATAATTTGAAAGCCACTGATGTTTCTATGTAAAGCAAAAATAATTTTATATTTTGGATTAGACCTTAAAATCAAATGTAGCATGAGAGAAGTCAAAGGGAGCTTACATACATTATTGGAAAATCATAGTTTAATGATAATAATGTCATTCACAGATTAAAACCATGCTCTATACATGTTCTGTTGCAAATCTTACTTTGGAAATGCACTCTTGATCAGTTCTTCCTCTCTCACTTGACTTACTACCTCATCAACTGGCTGTTTGAATGCTGTACAGAAAATCTAGAATATAATAATTATTTTCATATTTTGAAAAAGACTATTTCTAGAAGTAGTACAGACTCCAGAATTTTCCATTATATCATACTTCTCTTCATCCTTTAAGAAAAAAAAAACAGTAAGCACGTAAACCTTTGAGATGAATTATGATCTTATAAACATATGCTATAATAAAATTCAATCACAGATTAATTATAATATTTTAGTTCTTGCTCTTTAACACTTAGCCAATAGACATTATGAGGCAGGGGGCGCAGGATGAGGGCAGAGAAGAGGAAGGTGAAAAATCCTTTCCATTTTATGTATTATGTATACATTTTTTTCATATTTGTTTAAAATCCAGTAATCAGAAAGTGCAACTGGCCAGGCTGTTCACTCTATGTTATAAATGAAAGGAAACAAGCTGATGAAGATTTGTTTTGTTTTTTGTTTTTTTATTCTTAGCGGTTTGGCAAAGATACTGGCATATTTTGCACACCTAACTTGAGAGCACAAGTCATTCATCACACATTTATTGAGAATATTCTATGTCCCACTGGATTAGGCAAAAGCAGCACCAAAGATTTAGACACAAATAGAGAGTTGTTTCAAGAAATTGAGGGGAACAGAAAGTAATTTCAATTCAGGGTGTTGAATGGTGCCTTGAAAGTAAATTTTCAGGGCTTGGAGAGAGCTGGAGAAAAACGTTGTAACAGTTCTGGACAGTTGGCAAGGTCAGTTTAGATGATGGTAAGCTACCCCAAACTTTTTCCAATCAGTCCTCACATGCTCTGGAATTTAACGAGATCCTTGTTTCTCATAGTGTGGTCCATAGACTGGCATTATTGGCATTATCTGGAAGCTTGTTGATATGCAGAATTTTGGGACCCCAATCCAGACCTACTGAATAAGAGCCTGCATTTTAAAGAGATTACTAGGCAATTCATATGTATATTAAAGTTTGAGAATCACTGTCCTAGATTCTGTCTTCCTAATAACTTTCAAACCCAGTAGAAAGCAGAAGTTTTGTATTTCCCTCTGTGTTTGAACTTTGGGAAGACACCTCTCAAAGAGCACCTCGAGTCATGCAGTATATTTCAAGCAATGAGCATGGGTCCAAGATAACCCTTGATTCTGTGTGAATGTGAATGGTTCACAAGTCCCTGTTTGCCAGGGGGATGTGAGAGTGATAGTAAGAAGCCTGGGGATCTGAAGCCTACAGGGGACTAGGACAGGGAAAGTAGTCAGGACGTGGGTCTTTTCCTGGGGATCGTGACATGACTATGACTGTTGGCAGCACAGGCTCTGGACCGAAGGGAACAGATACATCAACAGTGGAGACCAGAAAGGGTCAAGAGAGCAGCTCATGGAACAGAAGTCCCTTCTATCTCAGTCTTAGAAGTTTTTCCTTATGCCCAGATACCCTCCAGGGAGAGGTAAGAAAGAAGGGTGATGTGGAATTGGAGAATCAGCGTACGGGGAGAGTCTTTGATTTAGCCAGCTAACCTGGAAGAGACTCAGTTCTAAACTGGAAGAAACTGGGTTGCCTTGCAGGGTCAAGTTTATAAGTTTTTTCTCTACTAGCAGGTAAGGGCTATGAGCAATAATAATTCTTTTATGGAAAATAAAATTGTACTTCTGTACATCTGATTAATAATATGACAAATTTTAAACCACAATATAAACAAGAGATACCTTTGCTTAAAATCCTTCAGTGACTTCAAGGGGTGCCTGGGTGGCTCAGTTGGTTAAGCGGCCGGCTCTTGGTTTCGGCTCAAGTCATGATCTCAGGGTCATGAGATTGAACCCCATGTTGGGCTCTAAGCTGGGTGTGGAGCCTGCTTAAGATTCTCTCTCTCCTTCTGTCTCCTGCCACTTGCATACTCTAAATAAATAAATAAATAAATAAATAAATAAATAAATAAATAAATAAAT